>NC_137613.1:52085116-52087616 GCF_963280865.1 Gymnoscopelus braueri
TTAGCTGGTTTTGCTGACTCCAGGCTCCACCCCCTTTTGACCTCCAACCTCATTGTGAGCTTGGAGGTCCATTCTAGCCTGGTAAACCCTCCCTCCGGAAATCTCATTTCCATTTGATTTCAGGAGTGAGTCTGGCCTGATCCGCCTGTCTGCAATATTGGCTGTGCTGGAGTTGGGCGGGAGTAATACCGTTGACTGACAACCCCTTCAGCCAATGATAATTTTCCCCCTTCAGCCAATCAGCAGTTCACCAGTCTTAATGTGACGCGACGGGACTTTTGAGACAGCCATACCCAAAATGGGTTGCCTTTTTCGGGTACAATGGTGTCACTGCCCGCCCCTACCGGTTCTCTAATTTTTTTTTTTTAAATAGGCTTTGTCATGATTAATTGACCACATATATGAAGTTAAACAACTAAATTCTATCCAAACGATATCTTATAAGTAAATTCCGTGCCTCAAAATAAAAGTTAGAGAGCTTTTTGAAGTAAAAAAATAGCGGAGAATTGGCCGCACAAGAAAAAGATGGCTGCCGTTCGTGTTTTGGGCTCACTCGAACTCGCCACCTGATTGGCCAACGTAAGCTGTCAATCACAGAACAATGAGCGACGACGCTGATAGGCGCGGCCGTTTGGCATACACAGCCAATATTGCAGAGAGGCGGTTCATGCCAGACTCACTCCAGGAATCAAATAGAATTGAGATTTCCGGAGGGAGGGTTTACCAGGCTAGGTCCATTCAGCTGTTCTTATCAATGATGAACAAAACCTCCTAACTCCACTTTTTGTTTTGTTTTTGTGATTTCCTGAAAACCAGTTAGCTGGTTTCTGTCGGACAGCAGAGATATATTATTGTCAGATTTACAGGATGTTATTTAGTCAGATTGAAATCCCTTAAGCATAAGGGTAGTAAAACACCTTGTTGAAATGTGTTGTTGATGTATGGAATTAAATAAGACCAGTTGCTGCCTAAAACATTTAGTTTAATCAATACCCTCTCAAACATGAGCAGTATTATAGTCCATACTGTAACTTACAGAAGGAGCTTTTAACTGGGCTATGATTTGTTATTGGCTCTATTCAAAGAAATATACTTTCAACTCCAGGTGGTCAGAAGGCCATATAAGAGGGCTGGGGTCCCCTGTAAATCAAAGGGCCACATATGAGCATGTCAGCGTGTTTTAATCCCATCGTCATTACAATAATGTCTGGGGAGGGAAAACTTGTGAGATGAATAATAAATAAACACTAGTAAGAGATGAGGGGATTAGTGCAATACATGTGATGCTTAAGCCCCCCGCTGGGCTATTCAGTGTGAGAAATGAGAGCGTTGGAGTGAGAATTCAATCAAGAACATTTGCATTCGACACACACTCAGTGCACGAGAGCCGTGCACGCTCCGCGCACGAGAGCTGGCAGCGCTGAAATGTAAAGTAAATGCAAAATAGATTATACTGCAGCGCAGAGACTGTAACTGAAAGCCAATGCAATGCGAAGAGAAAACGTATGCTCAATTACACTCTAATTGCACAAGTGGGATTTAATAGTGTGAGCACTAATACCATACAGACCTAAAGTTAGATTTAGATTCTTCAGTGTGAGCAAGACATGTACAAGACGATAGTTCGATTAAGGTGGTTAGGGCCAGTGTTGGAATGTAACTAAGTACTTTTACTGAAGTACTGTACTTTTGTAATTTGTGAGGTACATTTAATTTACTTGAGTATATGCATTTTTGATTCTACATCTCAGAGGCAAATATTGTACTTTTTACTCAACTAAAATCATTTGCAGATCATTATTACAAAACATACATTTACTAATTAAGCCTTATTTGATATTCAACCATTAGAAAATAGCAAATCTGCATATTTTTTACTCTATGTACTATAAGTATATTTTGATGGCAATACTTTTGTACTTTCACTCAAGTAAATGTTTTAACACAGGACATTTACATGTAACAGAGTATTTCTACCTTGTGATATTGCTACCTTTTATTTAAATAAAATGAGTACTTCCACCACTGGTTATAGGGTGGGGTTGGGGGCGGGGGCGGGGGGTACTGATGTATTTGAATTGCTTAATGACTTCTTCTGAGTCATTGAATAATCCAACCACAGTATATCACTTAGCAGTGTATTTCCCATGGGTGATAACAGAACCATCAGATAGTGTTGATGAGCACGTGCAGCTCGCTCCACATCGATCAGCATTGTCCACCCAGGAGAGCAGGGTGTAATTATTATTTCCATGGACTTCTGACTGCATCCATGATCAATCCAGCCAGATAAAGTGTGACGTGTTGGACACGTAATGGTAGAGGCTGGAGACTAATGTGCATGGCCATGGAGCAGACTGTTAAAGGTATTGTGATATTTTGTTAAAATAAGTGGTAACACTTGCTCACATTACCCGTAATTAATGCTTAATTTATGATTACTTGATACATTATTCAAGCGTTAATTAAGTGTTAATTAAGCATTAATTAATTAAAAATT
>NC_137613.1:52092616-52176809 GCF_963280865.1 Gymnoscopelus braueri
TTTCACAATTTTTCAAATGCATAAAATGTATAAAAATCTTTTGAAAATAGCAGATCTACAAGCTCACAATGCGTTGCGAATGCGACACATTGTGAGCTTGAAGATGGGCTATTTTCAAATGGCCATAATGTATATAGGGCTGAAGTGGTTAATGTATGTTTTGTAATAATAATCCAAATCTACAAAGTAACTAGTAACTCAAGTTTTCAAATAATTGTAGTGGAGTAAAAGTACAATATTTGCCTTTTAGATGTAGTGGAGTAGAAGTAAAAGTATTGGAAATTGGTAATACTCAAGTAAAGTACAAATACCTCAAAATTGTACTTAAGTAAATGCACTTAGTTACTTACCACCACTGGTTGTATACATCCAGCATGTATGGTCATGCTTTTGGTCATTATGTTTTCAAACTCTCTTTGGGTGATTGTAACATGTGGCTCTGATGCCGTGGTACAGTGGGCAGGTAGTTAAAAGTCTGGCTTGGTATCTATACCACATTTTGTGTTAATGGGGTTCAAGGTGGTTCTTCCATCTCTCTGCTGCTCTTTAATTACTGTGTTCGTGTTAATTGCAAATTATCACCTGCGTGTGTTCGGCTCCCTCGCCTGGAGCATTAATTAGTGGACGAGTTAAACAGATGGCGTTTACGACCAGGAAATACTAAATATTGGGCGTGCATAATCAACAATGAGTTCATGGGTGGATATACGTGCACTGTCTGTCAACAGTGAGTATATGAATGCATGTATGTGCCGTTAAAAGATAGAGAGAGAGAGAGAGGAGAGAGAGAGGAGAGAGAGAGAGAGAGAGAGAGAGAGAGAGAGAGAGAGAGAGAGAGAGAGAGGGGGAGGGGAGGGAGGGGGAGAGGGAGGGAGAGAGAGAGAGAGAGAGAGAGAGAGAGAGAGAGAGAGAGAGAGAGAGAGAGAGAGTGAAGCCCTTTGACGTTAGCCATTTTCTGCAAGTAGCCTGAGGATGTTAAACAGAGGCAATTTAACAAAATACTCACAGAAAAGAGCTGCTTGGCAAACATGGAGTGAGAATGGAGGAAATCAAATGGACGAGTGTGCCAAAATGCTGCTGAAAAATACTTGACTTGATACACTGAGAGAGCATAATGGCACACAGTCCATGGAGAAGAACATTCACAATACCATCCAAACTGTATTATGTCTCCTGAGGCGTATACAGACCTGCAGTCATCACAGTATGTGACTGGACTGTGTCCAGTCCAGTCCTCCCTCTCTCTCTCTCTCTCTCTCTCTCTCTCTCTCTCTCTCTCTCTCTCTCTCTCTCTCTCTCTCTCTCTCTCTCTCTCTCTCTCTCTCTCTCTCTCTCTCTCTCTCTCTCTCTCTCTCTCTCTCTCGGACCGGGGCAAAAACAAAATACCCGCAAGGCACATAATGTGGTGTTGCGTCATGATCCAGGGGAAACAAAACATTCTGATTGTACGCCCTATACGGTTCAAGAGTTATAAGCCAAAACGTGAATTGGCCTGTTATA
This sequence comes from Gymnoscopelus braueri, assembly GCF_963280865.1. Taxonomy (NCBI): domain Eukaryota; kingdom Metazoa; phylum Chordata; class Actinopteri; order Myctophiformes; family Myctophidae; genus Gymnoscopelus; species Gymnoscopelus braueri. The sequence goes on from NC_137613.1 coordinate 52,094,117, forward strand.
GCACCACCATGAGGCCAATTTGAAAAATTATGATTGTGGCAGAGGTTCTTCCTTGGCCTACTGGGAGTGTGCGCACAGTTTCGCGCCGATCGGTCCAACAGTGCCAGAGATTAGCTGTTAACAGACAGACAGACGGACAGACGGACAGATGGACAGACGGGAGCGAAAAAACATAATCTTTCACCTTCGTCTGTTCCGGTCCCCTGGCTAAGGATAACAAGATTAATCAGTTATAAAGAGCACTCTATAACATCGACAGCCAAAAGGCAGACTTGACTGCTGAGTGTCAGCTGGTAGGGAGGACGAGTTGGCAGGAATCAGCTGCTGCTCAGCGGGAGATGAAAGCTTGCCTCTTACTAAGGCCTGCCTTAATTAACGTTATGATCAGTTGAACAACTTCAGGATTACAGGCAGCAGAGGTTGGTAGAGCTGGGATTAATTTTTGCAACAGGTATTGTAGGTAAAATGTAAACATATCCAGCTGTAAATGTCAGGTATGTTTCCATTACCATCACCACCAACAGCTGGGTACTGGGTAGGGAAGTTCAGCTGAAAGTGGGCATTGTGATTAGTTTCCTCCTGTGAGGAACACAGTGTGGCCAATCACATTTTAGAAATGAAAAATAAAAATAAATCAACAGGTGACTTCAAAGCCATGCTTGTGTAGTGAAATGTAAAACATTTGTCTTGGAAATTTGTAGTAAAACGGTTAAGAAAAAGTGAAGAACATACTAAAAGATGTACTTAAAGGTAGGGTAAGTGATTTTCTTTGGTTTAAATAAGTGTTAAATAGCTCAATATTCTGATAGTAATCATTGCTATAGAGTTTTCAGGTCGGGATACCAATTTTATCCAATCAGGATAGATAGTCAGTCAGGATACAGATTAAACAAGTGAAATGAAGTGATGACACACATATATAAGCAGACAAAATTGGAACTTTGTTCCAAAAATGTGTTTAGCTAAATTAGACCTGCTGGTGGCGCTATAACAGGCCAATGTGAAAAGGATGGCATTTCTTCCTCGGCCTAGTGGGAAGGTGCGCGCAAAATTTCACGGACATTGTATGCTGCGTTCATGATTTGAGCCATTTTGTTCAAAACTAACCAATCATGCAAACTTTGGAAGCCAACCTTAGCCAGTCAGGATAGAATATGGAAAATAGGACAGATCCGTGTTGATCACATGACTATAGAGATACTGTGTATCGATTTGTGTGAGGTTTGGCCAAAATCTGTAAGAGTGATATCCAAAAATGTGTTTTCCACAAATCGGCCTCCTGGTGGCGCTATAACAGACCAATCTGAAAATTCTTGGGCAGAGGTTTGGCTTTGGCATCCAGAGAGTGTGTGTGCAAAGTTTCGCAGCGGCTGGGCTAACGGTGCCGGAGATTAGCTGTCCACAGACAGACACACGGACGGACGGACGGACGGACGGACGGACGGACGGACGGACGGACGGACGGACGGACACAAGGACGGACGGACAGGGTGCAAAACATACTCTCGCAATGCCTTTTGGCCTGGCGGAAACAATAAGGAATAAAGTAGTGTTCACACTACTGTAGATGTCCAGGGCAGAATTCCACATTTTAAAAAGTTATATTTTTTTCGGCTCAGCAGCAACAGCCTTCATCAGATTTTCTTTTTTTTTCTTATAATTTTTATCCCACGATTTTGTAACCCTTATTTTTCACCCGGTGCCAATTTTCTAAGTTATCCTGGGCGCTACACTCCCCTCACCAGCCTAGGGAGGCCAGGGCCGAGCTCATGCCTCCTTCAATGCATGAGAGCCAACTGACCTTCTTGTCACCTGACAGGGGGGAGTTTCCCTGGTTGGACGTAGCGGGTGGAAGGAACACGTTATTCCAACCCTTCCCCTCCATCAGGCGCCCCGGCTGTCATGGGGAGGCGGTATAGCGACCAGGATTACAACATGTTTTTTTTGTGAGGGTATTAACTACCCTGAGAGACACGGGGAGAACATGCAAACTCCACACAGAGTAGGCCCTTTCGCCAACCCCACCTAGGGTATGGAAGCTGATGACGCGGAGGAGTAGACACGCCCCCAGCGCCCACAGCGTCCACAGCGTCCCCGTCCCCTTCATCAGATTTTCTAAGTCGTTTTTTTAAGCCAAGGTATCATTCTCGTTTCTTTACTGTTTAATGACATAAGGAGTTTCCTCATAATCCTTGTTGGTTTAGTATAGTAGAGAATCACATCTGATGAGCTTCCAGCCACATTGCATTAGTAGCAGGCTGAATGACAAACCAGCTGTGACTGTCAGATTAGACTATAATCCATTCTGCTTCATTTCAGCAATGAGCGGGAACGTTCACTTGCTCCCTTTGGTCCCTAAGAAAATGATCAAGATTTAGCACAGTAAGCAGACAGTGTATTCCTCCATCTGTCTAAGAATTTAAGACACAGTATAGGAGGCTTTTAGCATGAGCTCTCAACACTGGGCAGCGTTGAGGAGCTTATTCCCTCTGAGGGTTCCATCGCTGGGCATGTGCTACCAGATAAATGTGTCAGAAAGAAGGTTGGACAACCGTGACAGCCAGAAGCAGGGCATACTGCAGCTGGCATACAAAAAGAGGAGGCCGATTAAACCATCACATCCCGTGATTCTCCTCATGAAGAGCTTGACGCGCCGTAAAGTGACATCCAGCAATGAAAGCAGATTTCATGGCTCATTGTGACTTCTACAAGCCTTTATAACAGCACAACGGACACATGAAAAAGCCTCTCCTTTGTGAATTAATGATGTTCACTGAACCTTGAACTGCTGTGTGAACTCACGGCTGGCTAATGAAGTGCACATGGTGAACGTGAGCGTGTAGGAGAGAGCTGCTGCTTCTTCACAGCTTGTGTGATTTATGCATAAACATCTGTCAGCCTCCCTCACTAGGAATTAGACCATCATGTCTCGTCGCAGCAGGATTGAGCCGTGCACCTGCTGAGGTCGGCCGCATGCTTTGCATCAGTGGCAACAACCTGCAACTCTCTGCCCAGAGCAAATCCCTGTATTACCATGAACAAGAGATCCCTGCAGCAAGTTCTACTGTTGGCTGTTGATGTCATGCCACCAAAGTGCTGTCACTCCTGACCAACTCCAGGACAGTAAATGTTGACCGTAATGCCTGAATTATACTTTTGTTGTATGCACGGACAATAGCAGATCTACAAGCTCACTCTGAGTTTTTGGTGTGAGACACTGTAGTGTCTATTTCAGCTTATGAAAGACTTCACTACACAGAATGAATGCAATGATATTATTGCGAAGTACTGTTTACAAGAATGGCGCTGGAACGCATAATGAATTTGCTTTACATGAATAGCTTATGCATAATGGAACGTATAATGACGTTGCTTTGCATGAATGGAATATGCATTAATGGAACATATAATGATGTTGCGTTGGCGCGGGCCCCATCGTAGGAGTAGAGTCAGATCAGAACAGTCCTGATCAGATCCTGCCTGATGAAGGCAGAGGGCTCTTCAGGAGCCCGGCCCCTATAGACAGGGCCAACCGGGTGGTGCCTGCTGCTTGGGCGGTGTCGGGGAGGTGGTGGGTGACCTGAACAGAGAGCATGAATATGAGTGAGACAAGTAGGGAGGAGGAGTCCTTTTAAAGGGACTGTCAATCAGCTCAGCTGATCTGATTGGAGCAGAGCTAATGAGGTGATAGTTGAGGAATATAATGAATGACAGCTTTGTTCAGTCTTCCAGCTGAACCTCAGTAAATGAACTTCCATTTTGTTTTCCAGTTCAGGTTACATACTACAGCTGGGTAAAAACATGGCAGGCTGCACAAGTCTTAGTACACCGTGATGTAAGCCACACGGCTACTAATACAATAGGTGTGGTAGATGTAGGTGTGGTCAGTGTGCATTGACAATACTGTTGACTACTGTCTCTGCTTGCACATTGGCACACACACATGGCTCTGAGCACACGTGAATCCAACTCAACCGCTATTCATTTGATTAGCTGCAGCTGTGTTGCTCACTAGCCTGCCATGTTTTCAATCTGTTGTAGTTTTTTACCTGAATTGGAAAATAAACGACAAAATCAGCGTAGGGTTTCCTCCCCCTTTAATATCTCCGGCATAAGCTAGTCTAAAAAAACGCAAATCTCTCAGACAGCCCAACCTGATTACTTTACTTACCAAGCATCTTACCATTTGATTTGTATTCTCCACAGAGATGGACGAAGTACTCAACCCCAGTACTTGAGTAAGAGTACAGATAGTCCTGGTCAAATTCACTACAAGTAATAGTAGCTCAGTCAAAATGTTACTCAAGTAAGAGTAAAAAAGTCATTGCTTTTAAATATACTCAAGTATTCAAAAGTACATGCTTTGAAAAGACACTTAAAGTACAAGTAAAAGCAAAAGTACATGCTTTTAAAAATACTTAAAGCACAAGTAAAAGTAAAAGTAGCGGCACATTTCTTAATTTTTATATCAATGAATTGCTGTAATGTTTTCAAAATTAATTTATAGGACCTTGTCACTTGTTTCAGAGAAACTCTGAAACCACAGCACTGCATGTACTGATACGCAGTGGTGTAAAAAGTGCTCAAATGTTTTACTTAAGTAAAAGTAGCAATACCACAATATAAAAATACTCTGTTACAAGTAAAAGTACAAAAGTATTGGCATCAAAATATACTTAAAGTACCAAAAGTAAAAGTACTAAAATGTTTGAAAATAGCAGATTTGAAAATATCAGCTCACAACAGCTTGTAGATCGGCTATTTTCAAATAGCCTATGTTTAAAATAGGGCTAAAGTGGTTAATGTATGTTTTGTAATATAATCATTTATATCTGCAAAGTAGCTAGTAACTAAAGTTTTCAAATAATTGTAGTGGAGTAAAAGTAAAAGATTTGCCTCCAGTAAAGTAAAACTACCTCAAAACCATACTTAAGTACAGTACTTGAGTAAATGTACTTAGTTACTTTACACCACTGCTGATACGTTATACAAAGCCTACAGAAACACTTATAAAAACATAGAAATTACTGAGGAACCAGAACTAAATACTTACTTAATACACAGAGCTGTGAAGGATTTGATACTGATCTTGTGGAGAATCAGGATCAAATCCTTCACAGCTCTGTGTCCACTCAAGCCCTTATAGGCACTTAACGGGAGGCGATGGAACATATAGTGCACGGTGGGATATCGGGTGCGTCATGCCAGCTCAGATTAGAAGAGGGGAAATAACTTCCTTTGAATCACAGTGGAATCATGAACGTGATTGGCACAACAAATGTAATCCTCTCCCCTGACAGTTGACAAGGCTCATGTGCTGAATCAAAGGATTCTGACAGATGGAGGTACAAATCAGTACTACTACCGTACTACAGAGATTACTACAGTACAACTGTCCTACAACACACAGCAGTTGCTGGCGTCTGCTTGCTAAGGTGAACTAAAAAACGTTCAAGTACATTTATGCCCTTCAGATCTGACTAATGGTGCTGTCATACAATCATTTTCTCTTTCCCTGAGTATGATATTTCATTTATTATCACACAGATCACAGTATAATATTTCACAGTGTTACATCAGTGCTGTATTTTTCACATTGCGCTGTGTGTGTATGTCATGATGATGTTTCCACAGATATGTTTAAAATTAAAATCGCTACACAGTATCTCTATAGTCATGTGATCAAGACGGATGTGTCCGATATGTCCATCCTAATTGGCTAGCATTGGCTTCCAAAGTTTGCAGGATAGGTCAGTTTGGAACCAAATGCCTCAAATCATGAACACAGCGTGCGATTTCCGTGATATTTTGCACGCACATCCCCACTAGGCAGAGGAAGAAATGCCACCCTTTTCACATTGGCCTGTTATAGTGCCACCAGCAGGTCTAATTTTAGCAAAACAGATTTTTGGAAAAAAAATCCTCTAATCATGGTAAATGGTAAATGGTGCATTTATATAGCGCTTTTAACCAAAGCGCTTTACATTGATTGTGCCATTAACCCATTCACACACACATTCATACACCGATGGCGGAGGAAACCATAATCATGAATGCAGTGTCCGATTGCCGTGAAAGGCCTAAGAACAAATGGCACCCTTTTCACATTGGCCTATTATAGCGCCACCAGGAGACCACAATAACCTACCTGACCTGGCGGAGACCTGTGCTCCGAGTCCGAAGAGCACTTTTTCTAGTTTTCTTTCTTTTTTTCTTTCTTTCTTTCTTTCTTTCTTTCTTTCTTTCTTTCTTTCTTTCTTTCTTTCTTTCTTTCTTTCTTTAATATTAAACTTTTTTAAATCTATGATGCAGTATTAAGGTCAACTATAGATTAATCGCTAATAATCACAAAGACATTGGCGGAACATTGGGGGGAACTTTAATAGACTCTTTGATAAACCAAAACTTCAAAATCTAACCAGGTGAAAAGGCTTTATAAAATGTGCAGATGAAAGTTTTGTGGAAATGGAAATACCCAATATTTTTTATTAACGGCTTCCCCAGAGGCATAACATTATGTACGGCACTATAATACCTGCTGTGAATAGTTAAAGAATATTCCCATCTTCACCATGGCATATTGCTTTAATGTGGATTCTGCACGGCATACTTAATCAGATAGTTTGATTGTCTGTGTGAAATAGCACTACTTATCTCTGCCAAGATATTCATGAGTGCTCTGCTCTCCCTTCTCGCAAATGATCAAAAGCAGCGCTGGAAATTCAGAAAATTATGATTTCTTGCCACGGCAGAAAGACCCAGAGAAATATACCACACAGAAAAAGCTGTGAGTGTTTAACTCTTAACATCCTCACTCTAAGTGGAGTCATATATGTACCTTTCACTCTTCACCTGCCTCAATAAATCAACCATGGACCGCCTCAAGCTAATTCAGAATGCTGCTGCCAGACTGTTGAACAGGTCCAGCAGAAGGTGCCACATCACCCCCAGTCCTGGCCTATTTACACTGGCTTCCTGTACATTTTAGGGTCCATTTCAAGGTCTTGGTGCTCACCTATAGAGCTTTGCATCAGTCGCAGACAACGCAGCTGCGTTGGGGCCCAGAGTCATTTGGGGCCCACCCGTGCCGTGGGTTAAATAAAATAATAACAAAATAAAAATGTATAGACCTGGTTGCTTGTTTCTCTCGCAAAATCTGGCAACACTGGAAGTCAGAAGAGGCGAGGTACACGTTCATCTAGACCTCGCTACAGTACAATAGGCCGCTGTCCTCTTGGTTTATAGACCGAAATGCGCAGTTTTGGCTGTTTTCTGTGGTCTGTGCTGTCTAATTTCCCTGGCGGCGGGGAGACACACACACACATTTGTGTCGTTTTTTGCTGTACTGCTTGAGATGAATTGTGCAGGCTTTTTTTTCTGTTCTACCTACTTTAATACCTTGTTTTGTTTTGTTTTGTTTTTAATCTCTATGTATTGTGAAGCACTTTGTGAGTCCTCTCTGTGAGAAGAGCTATATAAATAATATATATATAAATGTACTTACTTACTTACTTACCTTCAGAAACAGTACATTATTATATTGTGACAAATTAACCACTTAAGTCATATACTTAGTTGGCCGAGGTCCCCCAGGGCTCTATACTAGGTCTGCTAGTATTTACACCACAAATAGCAGATCTACAAGCTCCCAACGCGTTGCAACGTGCTTGTAGATCTATGAACTGAATTAATTTGAACTGAATGTTCACCCCCAGGATAGGGATGCTAGATTTAACACGGTTCAAGGAAAACCTGAATAAATGAGTGGAAAAACATAACAAATCAGTACAGGAATGATGCAATTAAGTCATTAATGCCCTCATGCTCTGTGGCATAAATATACATGCTGAGCATTTAGATCAAGATATTAAGAGGAAAATATCTGAGGCAAGATCAAGGCAAGGGTTCATTTTTGGGTCACGGGTGGCAGGAGCTTCAGTCACAAAGAAGCAGTGATGGAAAGTAGCTAAGTAGCTTTATTTAAGTACTGTACTTACTGTAAGTACAATTTTGAGGTATTTGTACTTTACTTGAGTATTTCCAACTTCCAATACGTTTACTTCTACTCCACTACATCTCGGATCCAAATATTGTGTATTTCTATATTGCAGTATTGATACTTTTACTTAAGTAAAACATTTGAGAACTTTTTCCACCACTGCAAAGAAGACTGCTTAACTGGGTTGCTGTTTTAAGGGGAACAGTGACTAAAGTGACATCTTTCAACTGACATCAATTGTAAATTGTGGTGGAAAGCACACATTGGATGACAGGGATGCTTATACATTAGTGTGAAATGTAAGAACAACAAAAGAGCAACTCCTCCTCAGATGAATGAGAATGTTATAATGCAGGATCATGTGATCAGACTGTGTTAGAACAGTACTGGCAACTATTACAGACAGTGGTGGAAAAAGTACTCAAACATTTTACTTAAGTAAAAGTATCAATGCTGCAATGTAGTACTCTGTTACAAGTAAAAGTCTGCAATTCAAAATTTACTTTAGTAAAAGTACAAAAGTATTGGTATCAAAATGTACTTAAAGTACCAAAAGTAAAAGTACAAAAATGTTTGAAAATAGCAGATCTACAAGCTAACAACGCGTCGTATTTTGAGCTTGTAGATCAGCTATTTTCAAAGAGCCTATTTATAAAATAGGGCTTAAGTGGTTAATGTATGTTTTATAATGTAATAATTTATATCTGCAAAGTAACTAGTAACTAGAATTTTCAAATAATTGTAGTAAAGTAAAAGTACAATATCTGCCTCTGAGATGTAATGCAGTAGAAGTAAAAGTATTGGAAATTGGAAATACTCAAGTAAAGTACAATTACCTACAAAAAACATAGACCTTGGTCTACAGAAATGTGGAGAAGGGTTATATGCTCAGATGAGTCATCCATCCTTCACCAATATTGTCCACAAGTGGACGGTACAGGCCTGAATGCTTGACCCCTACACTGAGGGGGTCCCGAAGCTCTGTTGTGCTGTGAGGAGTCTTTTCCTGCCATGATTTGAGTCCACTTGTCCCCTTAGAGGGAAAGGTCACTGCAAATCAATACAAAGTTATTCTGAGACAGTGTGAATTGGACACTCCTTTGTGCTGCTAGCTAACATGCTACACAACCAAGCCCCCATCTATTCTGTTCTGTTCTGTTCTGTTCTGTTCTGTTCTGTTCTGTTCTGTTCTGTTCTGTTCTGTTCTGTTCTGTTCTGTTCTGTTCGGTTCTGTTCGGTTCTGTTCGGTTCTGTTCTGTTCTGTTCTTGGATTACTGACTCCTGTTGGACTCTGGCACATTTACATATAGAATACAGATGCATAACAGATACCTGTTAAGGATAATAGCTTGAAACATTTAATTGGTATATTATATATTCACACATTGATAGAATGTACATAATATATAAGGTAAACCAAGTCCCAGTTATCAATACAAGGCATACTGTGCATGCATGCTGTCTTATACAGTAGAATATCAAATCTAGGCATGTGAGAATACTTTCCTTTTAGGAGGCGTACTGCTGTGAAGTAGCATACATAATATTCTGTATATGAAGATACACAGTAAGCATCCCTGTTGAGATTCACTGACCCTGATTTGTCAATGTTTATACCATCAAATAACTACTGCAAAGCAACAAGAGACTTTCAGTAAAGAAAGTAAAGCGACACACCATTTTAAAATGTATTAAAGTCAAGAATATGCATGAACACACACGCACGCACGCACGCACGCACACGCACACGCACACGCACACACACACACACACACACACACACACACACACACACACACACCCCCCCACACAGCTCCCTGCTCCCATACTCCCTGCGAGTATGATGCTTGTTTAGAGAGCAACAAGCCAGTTTTATATTGTTATCTCAAATCACTCATTTAGAACTAACCAGAGCTAAGCCATGGAGAATTAACATTACATGGTGTGTGTTCTGCATATCTCTAACATGAGGCAATTAGTTCTCATCCAAGGATATAAAAACACACCACACTGCAAGCATAATTTACAAATCCCTGTTACCACCACACACTGTTCTATATTATCACTGTCGACCAGAAACCTTGCATGTGGTTATGTCTATCTGGTCTAAAAATATTGTGCCAATTAAAAGTATTAACAAAAACTTGTGACTAAACAACAACTATTGAAGTCATTGGAACACAGGTTATTTTTTCCATTTCCTGAAAAGTAACCATTTGTGAGATGCAAGGTTTTCACCCAACAGTGACGGCACGCAGCTGCTCTCCTCACTGCTGATCCCAAAACTAATGTTCCCACTAATGTTCCCTTTGCTCTGTGACCCTGAGCAGATACACCAAGATGAAGACGGCCACAAACATCTACATCTTCAACCTGGCTCTGGCCGACGCCTTGGCCACCAGCACGCTTCCCTTCCAGAGCGCCAAATACCTCATGAACACGTGGGCCTTCGGCGAGGTGCTGTGCAAAGTGGTCATCGCTATAGATTACTACAACATGTTCACCAGCATTTTCACGCTCACCATGATGAGTGTGGATCGCTACATCGCCGTGTGTCACCCCGTCAGAGCTCTGGAGTTCAGAACGCCCGCCAAAGCCAAGCTGATCAACGTCCTCATCTGGGTGCTGTCCTCGGCCATCGGGGTGCCCATCATGGTCATGGCGGTGACCAAAGTGTCAGACAGTGGTGAGATAATAACCCATGTTTGTGTTATCAATCAATCAATCAATCAATCAATCAATCAATCAATCAATCAATCAACTTTATTTGTGTAGATTCAGGGGTCCATTAAAAACAAACAACATAAAAAACATAGACTGTAAAAAAGAAATGGACAAAGTTACGCAAATACACTACTAGACTACAGATCGCAAATGAAGCCAATTTTTCAACAATTTCAAATCTTTCTATATCCGGTTCGAATAAGCAAATAAGAAACCGGAAATTAATGCATGCTATTGGTTGGGACCAGTGTGGGGGTGAGGAATGAATGCTATTGGTTGTGTAGCTTGTCAATCAAATCATCAGAAGGTAGCCACGCCCCTCCTACAGCATACCCTACTTTATCATCAATTTTTAAAATAAATGGGACCATCATTTACCAAAATGCATATCATGGTGATTGAAAGAATACTTTAAACTAGCGACTGGAAACATATAAATTAGTACTTATGACAATGTTTATTAAGGTAATAAAATCAAGTGTAAAGATCGGCAAAAACCCATCCACTTGAATAGTGCCTAATTCTTTCTGACACCAGCAGGGGTAAAACAGTGATACTACAGGCCATTCGTATGAACTGTCACTTCCTATACAGCCTCAATTTACAACTCAGGAGCTGGCCCCTTGATAAAACACTACACACAGAAAGAACCCCTATAAAAACATCAGCTATTACAAGAGACAATCATACCAGTGTTTCCTAAAAGTAGACCGATATCTCGCAACACAGAGGCCTGGGTTAGACAGCAGCATAATAATAGAATTCAGTCGACACATATACATGATTGTGTACATCAGGTTTATCAATAGGGCATGAACAGTGTTGACTCCCACATTGCAGAACAACTCAACTGCACCACCTTGGTTTTCTCAATAGTATACGCATGCAATCACTATAAGCAACCTGAAGCTAATACATGCTTGCCTTCCTGATCTTAATCCTCATCAGGGCGGTACACAGTGCAGTACAGTATGCTCTGAAGAGGTTTACCTTCACAACAATTGAACATGAGTAGAATTTCCTTCCCCAGCATGTTAGCTTGATAATATAGGACCGGTGCAGCCTAATATAGATCGTCATCATCTGTCAGTTGGTCTGGTTATAACATACATGATGCTAAATCATGATGATACATGATGATAAATCATGATTTCCATTCAGTGAGGACCACTTATATTTTTGATTGATTCAATACTTTATTAGTCAGAAATGTAAACAGCACATGGTACAGTCATAAATTAAAGGGCAAGACCAATTTGTTAGAGGTTTTGGTTGTGTAGTTACCTTTCCATGGTGTAACTCCAAAGGTGGACAAGAAATCAAAAATAATTGCTCCATTGATTAGAAATTCATAATTCAAAATATGCTCCTCATTGACTTTCATTGTACGCTGAAACAGCTCTCAAAAACATTCAACCGAACGCAAACAAAGTTGATTCAGACAATATAGAGCATCACCAAATCCAGTACTGTTTGTGTTTTAATAAAGATGTCAACTTCCTGTTGATTTTGCCATTTTTATTAGGAAGAAACCGTGGATCCGGATCTGGACCTTCAAATAGTAAAATCAACAGGAAGATAATAAAAAAAAAACAGTATTGGGTTTGGTGATATTGTCTGAATCGGCTTGGTTTGCGTTTGTTTAAGTGCTAAAAGAGTGACTTTGAGAGCTGTTTTACCGTACAATGTAAGTCAATGAGGAGCATGATATTTTAAATGATCAATTTCTAATCAATGGAGCAATTATTTTTGATTTCTTGTCCTCTTTTGGAGTTATATCATGGCAAGGTAATTACACAACCCAGACCTTGACCAAAGTGGTCTTGTCCTTTAAGGCTAAAGGATAACACCAACAAGTCCTGGGGACTTGTTTCCATTGTGGTCCTATGTATTCAATTCATCATAGCATGCAACATTAACACCACAATACATGTCATCAATAAATACAAACACTATTCCTATGTACAAAGGAGAAAAAGGAAAAAACGCTGGCAGTGAATGACACCTCCTTTCGATGAGAATTTACATTTAGTTCCCCTTGCGGTCTCCCGATAGATGTTTTTGCAGGCCAATTTTGAAAGAGACCAGTGATTTACATATTTTAATGGATGGTATAAGGGCATTCCGCATGTTGGTGGCAGAGTAGATAAGGTTGAAAACGGGTGAAGTGCTCCTTTAATCCCGTGTTAGAGAAATGACATGATTTCATTAAATAGACCAGGAGTGATAAAAAAAGGGCGATAAGTCCTGTAAGAATAGCGCTGCTGCTGTTTTCTTCTGTATTTCTGCTACCAGCACTCACAACTCAAAACAACAATGACCTTGCCTTTTCATAACCTCGCCTTTTCATAACGCCGACCTGTTCTCCAGTTGAAACCATATCAACTTTTCTGATCGCAGCATTCATCATTGTCCCTTTAGAGTTCTGCCAACCAATAGGAGTGAAACAGAGGCGGGCGGGTCCAGAGAGAAGAGAATCAGTTTGTCTAGCAAAGGAGAAACGTAATGCTTACTAAAAGGAGCCCCAATTTTTTCACATGGGTCTGTTATAGCGCCACCAGGAGGCCGATTTGTGCAAAACCCTTTTTTTTTACATTACTCCTACAGATTTTATCCAAACGTCATGCAAATCGGTACACAGTATCTCTATAGTCATGTGATCAACACGAATCTGTCCGATTTCCCATATTCCATCCTCATTGCCTATGGTTGGCTTCCAAAGTTTGCAGGATTGGTCCGTTTTGAACAAAAAGCCTCAAACATTTTTCAAAACTTTCATTTTCATTAGCATATTTCCGCCGGTAATCAAATTATTGGCTTAGGAATGCGACAAAAACAAAAAGATCTCCATGAATTCAATGCTTCATGGGGTGTGTAATTGATAGAAAATAAGTACTTTTGGGGGTGAACTACTCCTTTAACTTAGGCCTACTGTACCTTGTTGAGGCTAATGTTTCAAGAGCTTTTTCAGAGCTTTATTTTCTTCTTTTTATTTTTTTACAGGTCCCTGGTGGACAGTGTTTAGCCCTAGTGTTGATAACTGTTATCTGCAGTAGGGCTGATAAGGCTAAGTGCTACCCTGCACTGAAGTGTCACTGTGAGTGATCTTGCTGTGGAGGGAACTCACTGTTGCTGCATTGATCAAATGCGAGTTTCTTATTGTGTCAGGTGAAGTTAGACAGAAACGCAGGAAGTGCAGACAAAATATAGAGTATGGAAACAAGTTTATGCCACAGTGCTCATCATACATACACTGGCAAAACAGGCTACAAAAAGAGACTACAGAAACAAGATAATTGGACAAACAGGCAAGGAAACATACAGGTTTATTATTCTTCTGACTACAGTGACGTCACATGTTACTTATCGATCATCCGCCATGATGTTGCCGGGTCAAATCAGTGCATAGACCATTGGAAAAAGGTGGTCCTTTCTTGGATATTTTGTGATTATGTGGATCTATATGCCTTTTTTATGTCAACTACATACTTCAGCCAAGTGCGCCACCACGTTATAAGCAAAGATTAACTACGTTGTGGACATAAAGAATGTCCATAAATGTCTGGACTAATAACCCTCAAGCATGGCCATCAGTTGAGTTCGAGAATATTTCCGTTGACCTGATAGTCTAACTGGTTGTACTTACATACTGTACTTAATTCATTCAAATCTTGAAATATTTCATGGTTTGCTGATGCGCTGGTGTATACCAACAGCCGTTATGTTATGTAATACATTATTCTCTCTCTCTCTCTCTCTCTCTCTCTCTCTCTCTCTCTCTCTCTCTCTCTCTCTCTCTCTCTCTCTCTCTCTCTCTCTCTCTCTCTCTCTCTCTCTCTCTCTCTCTCTCCAGGTAAGGTCATCTGCATGCTGAAGTTCCCTGAACCAGACTGGTACTGGGACACAGTGACTAAGATCTGCGTGTTCATCTTTGCGTTCGTGGTGCCGGTGATGGTCATCACCATCTGTTACGGCCTGATGATCCTGCGTCTGAAGAGCGTGCGGCTGCTGTCCGGCTCCAAGGAGAAGGACCGCAGCATGCGGAGGATCACCCGCATGGTGCTGGTGATCGTGGCAGCCTTCATCATCTGCTGGACGCCCATCCACATCTTCATCATCGTCAAGACCATGGTGGATATTGACACCAGGAACCCCTTGGTGATCGCCAGCTGGCACCTGTGCATCGCCCTGGGCTACACCAACAGCAGCCTCAACCCCGTCCTCTACGCCTTCCTGGACGAGAACTTCAAGAGGTGCTTCCGGGATTTCTGCCTGCCCTGCCGGCCCATGCCAGACCAGAACAGCCTGAGCAGAGGTCGGAACGCCACCAGGGAACCGGTGTCTGTCTGCGCCCCGTCGGAACCCGGGAAGAAGCCGGTATGACTAGGCATGGAGCGGATCCCCCGCGGCTCTCGTTCCCGAAGGATCCAGCACGATCTGCAGTCAGAGGTTACACAAATCTCTACCACAGAGTTCTGAGAGTGACACAAATCTCTATCACAGAGCTCTGAGAGTGCCTTGGCAAGTCCAAGAGGGAGTCACGTCTGAAAACATTAAAAGGAACGGCTAAAATGATTCAGTGACGCAAAATAAGTTTTATTCCTATCATGTTTTTTCACTGACTGGGAAAAGGGATCAAATCACAAAATGGAGTCAGGTTTTTTATCTAAAGAAAATGTGATGCCTTATGAAGGTATGTTAAAAAGAAAACGATAGTTCAAACTGTCATACATACTGTATATACATCTGTTTAGAATTAAAACTACCATTGTCTGCTCCACGCACAACTACACAGGGCTTCTTCATGATGTAAACAAAGCAAAGAACGACCTAAATGTCTGTATGTTGTGCAGCAAAAAGTACAAAAGTAGGTCATGGATGATTTAAAGTGAAATTAATTAGCCAAAACAAAGACGTAAATAAAAACCATAGCCTTACTGCTTCAAAGTCCTCCATGTTCTGGAAAAGAACATTATCCCTAACTCTAAACCTTGGGTATCAACGAGACATTTCTCCAACAGCAGTCAGATTGTGACTCCTCTCCTTTTCCAAGGAGAGGAGAAAACATCCATGTTTTTCATCTCTGTCTTCAAAGCCCTCACAAATCTCAAAGTCTGTTGTGCATTAAACAGCACAGACACAAACAAAAGAGCATTGCCCTGCCTGCTGGATGCACAACAAGGTTACTGAGTCTACTGAAATTCAAAGAGAATTTTGGAATCTGGTTTGGTATTCAGTACGCTACACTCCAAGAACTTTGGAGAAAAAAAACACGTCCCCTTTGACTGAGAATAATGTCTGCCATGAATAGATGAATGTTTAAACGGACACAACCCCTCTACTGTACAGAATCACTGAATCCTGGATGTGCAGGTTCTGTTCTTCACCTACAAGACTGTCAAGGGCAACTGGGAAACTGTGAGAATCACTGTGGAAGCTCTAGAATCACTAAACAGTCACAGCAGACGACTGTGGACGACAGAGTATGAACACTCACAGTTTGTGAGATGCTTTAAAGGTGAACGTCATTTTCAACCGTATCTTCATACAACTGGTCCTCACTAATGCTCATTATGAGAAGGCACAATTTCTGTCTACTCAATCGGTGTCTCATTGGTGGGTTGCGGACAGTTTGTTCAGAAACCTGCCTACCAATGACATCATCGGGGAATCCAAGCTCATTCTGTTCCTGGAAAGGTAGCATGCTGAAATAAAATAAAGTGTTCTTGCATTAATACAAACAAACAAGTACAGGTTTGACATCTAGTTTCGAAGTCACTGGTTTGAAATGTCCTCAGCCGCCCAATGAGACGCAGAGTGAGTAGACACAAATATAATTGCATCATATAATGAGCATTAGTGGGGACCAAGTGTATGAAGATAGGTTGAAAAGTCGTCCTTCAACACCAGTATAAAATCAAAGGGACAACGTAGCTTATGTGGTCATAATGTGGCCAGTGTTTCACTGTGAAGTGACAGATTATTGGCCATGAGTCAGGCAGGAGTATCGATTTGCCTTCTAAATGAGCACCGCGCTGTCATCTGTCAAATTGAATATCTCTGGCACACTGACAAAGTACTTTAGTGTAAAAGGCCATTCATTGCCTGTGACAGATCTTGACACTAATCAAATTGGAGACTAAAATCAATAGGGCAGCGAGGTCGATAATTACGCTGCTATGTTGCCAAATATGTCAGACAAATAGAGGAAGAATTTACTGAAAAGCATTCTTGTTAATCATATTTTTGTAGGCCAATGCATGCTTGAGATAAATTGTGCCAAAATGTGTGTGATATATCTTCAAATGTAATATTATACAATAGCAGTTGCTATCATTGTTGAAGGGATACAATTGGTCATTTATGTCACAATGGGTATAAATAAGAAGTTAGACAATTATTTGATGTGACTTTATGTAGATATGAAGAGTTTTCTTTGTTTGCCTTTTAAATGTTGGGGCTAACATTTGAGTGGCAGCTATTTAATTGACTTTTCGCTGTGCCCGTGTATTCTGTCCATGTCAGTATTTCATCACATTGTTTAAATCCCTGACATGGTGCAGCTCAAACAAACGCTCGCGGAAGGCTTAATGGATTTGCTGTTTGTACGGAATGGAAGTTTTATTGGGGCTGTCTTGGTTGAAGGTTATTACAGTTTTGAATTTTTCATAGTTTTTTATTTTGTTTTGACATTTCAACTTCTAATATGTTTCAAAACATTTGTTGAGAAGTACTAGAGCCTGCACTCCAACTTCATGGAAAATATCCATTTTAATGGTAGTCCATGACCTCTCGGGCATTGGTTCTCAATGTGGGGTCCTACACTTGGAAGGGTCTAATGTATATCACACACAAGTATTAGTCCATGAGCCAGAGCCCCAAAATTGAGCAATGATTATCGAAAGAGTGGGCAAAATCATACCTATATTAAATTGCTTATAGGGTCAATATAAGTAAATCAATATATGATAAGGAGCAGCTTTTTCATATTTATCACACATTTTGTTATTTTCCCCATACGTACATGACAGGTGAAAAATTTCAACATTTTAAAAATAGTTATCATAATGAAACTTCCCCAGTTGATTACTTACATGAAGACAATGATTTATCGTATTACAAGTCTTCTGAACTTGTATATTTAAATATGCAAATTAGGCATTTAGTCCATGAGCCAGAGCCCCAAAATTGAGCCAGATATTGAATATTCCCTCGTTAAAAACCTTTGACTCCAACATCTTAACAAAATGAAATAAGAATGTTGACTCTGGCCTTGTCCAATGTTCCAATGTTGACTCTGGAAAGTTATGCAAATTCGGGCATATTTTCCTAATGCCTAATTTGCATGTTTAAATATACAATTTCAGAAAACTTGTAATACGATAAATCATTGTCTTCATGTAAGTAATCAACTGGGGAAGTTTCATTATGATAACTATTTTTAATTTTTTTTAATTTTTTTCACCTTTCGTATACGTATGGGGAAAATAACAAAATGTGTGATAAATATGAAAAAGCTGCTCCTGTGGATATATATTTATTTACTTATATTGACCCTATAAACAATTTAATATAGTTTTGCCCACTCTTTCGATAATGAAATCTTGTCTGGCTCATGGACTATATAGTAGAATTTGAAAGATAGATGTCCTGGTCCTCACAAAAAAGGTTGTTTTATTGTTAAACATGATTTTTAGAGTTACAATAGGTAAAATATTGAGGTTGTGGTCATTAAGATTATACATTCAGAGGTTAGGTTTAGGGTGTTAGGGTTGAAGTTATGCCTGGTTTATGCCTAGTTGCACTCCAGTGTCACACACCAAAAATAGCTGATCTAGAAGCTCAGAACATGTTACAGCACAATGTGTCGTGAGCTTGTAGATCGCCTACCTTTGGCTTTAGGGTTAGGCAACATTTTATTTGATGTTATTCATAAAATCGCTAAAATATTGATGTCCTCAAAGTATAATACAAACATGTGTGAGTGTGTGCGCACACACACACATATCAGGTTCATGCATTCAAACGGCATTATCTGAATGAATTAATCAGTTTTTATATAAAGCCTATTTTGAAGCTGCAGTATATGATGGACGGTTTGTCGATATTGTATTAATTTCCACCTCTCATTTGATAATCCATTTGTTAAACCATCTC
This sequence comes from Gymnoscopelus braueri, assembly GCF_963280865.1. NCBI lineage: Eukaryota > Metazoa > Chordata > Actinopteri > Myctophiformes > Myctophidae > Gymnoscopelus > Gymnoscopelus braueri. The sequence goes on from NC_137613.1 coordinate 52,112,997, forward strand.
ATCATTATTTCTGCACTGTTTGCAATGCTTGGATTATAGCTCTATTATTACAGTTCAATTGTGTCACTTTGGTTGCTGATGTGTAACTGCTTAAACCTGAATACTGAAACGTTTGTGTAAAGATTAATAGTTGTACATTTGTGTTAGATGCTAATTTGTCGTACAGCACACTGACCACCGTCTAAGGTAATTGTCCTGTTCATACTTTTGTAACGTTCATACAATATTCCTCTGCTTCTATTATATAATGCATCTCTAATACAAAAGCAAAACAACATGGCTCAAGTCTAATGCAGAATATTGTTTTGAAATGAATAAAAATAAATAACATGATGTCGATTTGCATGGATTCTGTATTTGTGAGGAAACATCTATGAAAGACTTGCTGAAACGTACTGGGGAAAACAAGAAATATGACATTTTCAAACTAAACAAATTACAGATCGCCAGTGGTGGAAAAAGCACTACACTTTTTTACTTCAGTAGAAGTAACAATACCACAATGTAAAATTACTCTGATCTGTTTCAAGTGGAAGTTCAATATTCAAAATGTACTTGAGTAAAAGTATAAAAGTATTGGCATCAATATGTACGTAAAGTACCAAAAGTAAAAGTAGTCATTATGCAGAAATGTCCCATTTCAAGTTTTGAAAATGCATAGACATCTTTTGAAAATAGCATATCAACAAGCTCACAACGCGTCGCGATACGACTCGTTGTGAGCTGCTATTTTCAAATAGCCAAAGTATATATACCCTCGGGCTGAAGATGTTAATGTAGCTATGTTTTGTAAGAATAATACAAATCTACAAAGTAACTAGTAACTCAAGTATTCAAATAATTGTAGTGGAGTAAAAGTACACTATTTTCCTCTGAGATGTATAGTGGAATGGAAGTAAAAGTATTGAAAAATGGAAATACTCCAGTAAAGTAAAAGTATCTTAAGTAAATGTACTTAGCTACTTTCCACCACTGCAGAACGCCTTCCTTTTTGAAAGGGAACTGAAATTGTCCTTACGGTGGGCTCACACAATGAGATAATGGGGGTGATTTTGAATGTCAAGTAATGCGTTCCGACTAATAGGAAGGAGCATTTCCGGTTCTAGCCTGATCGGGAGCGATTAGCTTGTAGTGTGAGCTGTTCAAGGATCCAATCTTAAAACCTCTCGACTTGCTTACAGACGATCGGGCCACCGTGAACATTTTCAAATTGGATTGATATTTATCTGGATGATTACATCAGTATTCAGTACCATCCGTGAAGAATGGACGCAGCATGTCACATGAACTACCAAATACAAAACACTGAAAACCACCTAAAATCTCGAACAAAATATCAAACCATAAAAACATGAATCTAAAGTGCATCACTAGCCTGCAGCTTATTCCATAACAGTATTTTCACACTTTTTTAATAGGACAGATTGAGACTGCCTGACACACAGAGGCAGCTCATTCCCAGTGGGGTAAAGTAACTAAGTACATTTACTCAAGTACTGTACTTGAGTAATATTTTTAGGTATTTTTTCCTTTACTGGAGTCATTCCGATTTGCAGTACTTTTACTTCTACTCCACTACATCTCAGAGGAAAATATTGTACTTTTACTCCACTACAATTATATGAAAACTTGAGTTACTAGTTACTTTGTAGATATAAATGATTATATTATAAAGCATACAGTAACACTTCAGCCCTATTTTATACTGAAGTATATCTTCCAGCCATAATCATACCTAAAATGAGCCAGAACTCCACTTGTTTAATTAGTACATACATAGTTAAAATAAGTAGTCTGCCAAATGTTCTCTAACAGACAGGACAGGTAAAGGGGGGTTTCTGGCCATGTACATTGGAAAGACAGCCTCTGTGACAAAGACAACACCTCACTTTGGATAACAAAAGAAGCATGTGTTTTCACCTGGACTAGAAAGCTTTTGTCTCATTGTATTCACTTCGTTTGAAGCCCGGCACCATGTGGACCTATTTAACATGTCTGTGAGAGCTATGGTCTCCCCCAGCCCCGTTTTAAGAACAGAGCTACAGACTCAGTTAAAATACTGGGCTAAACTACAGAGATATGTTACTAAGATGTTATTATCTCTTGGTGAAAATATATACTGAAGTTAAAATGAACAAAAGTATTTAACTATGGCCTGTGTAGGTTTAATATAGGTAAAAGCCAGGAGAAGTAAAACGTATTCACATGAATGGATGCTGTGTCATTAAAGCTTTTAAAGTTAACTATTGTTTACAGATGAATAAGAATGTAATTCCTGGTATCATTCTAAAGTGTATGTTGTACAAAGTATTAATCTAATAACAAAACTTCATTGTGAAACATGGTTCTGTACTGAAAGTAGATATTGCTAAATTGACTCCCATGTACTGTGTGATCTAGAATATTATGCGCAGTAGCGGTCCGTCTGCTCGGCCGCGACGGATGAGCTCCTGATTGGTTGAGAAAAGAGGCCGAGGAGGAGCCTTGGTTAAGGAGCGTGTCTTTGAATCTACTGTATATAAACCTGTTGTTTAGAGAGTAGCGGGGTGCTGCGATTTCTGGACCCTCCTGCAGTAACCATTTTGATGCTCCTTGTCGACAAATAAAGAAAGGAGAGAAGAAACCTTATCACCTTGGATTTGATGTCTCCTTTGTCCTAACACTCTCACTAAAGGCTTGCGTTGCTCCACGGCTTGAATCCACGGTGTTGCCACACAATTTATACATCAATACATAGGCTATTTTCAAACATAGTACTTTTACTTTTGGTATTTTAAGTACATTTTGATACCAATACTTTTGTACTTTTTCTCACTTTTACTTGTAATAGAGTACTTCTATATTGCAGTATTGATACTTTTACTTAAGTAAAACATTTGAGTACTTTTCCCACCACTGCTCATTCCAAAGAGAAATATCCATATAAATAAATAAACATTTGACTCTTGGCATATAACGTTTGGTTAGCCCTATTTTCATACTGTTGTACAATCAACTTAGCATTACGCCTAAGGTAGTCAGGGGCATTACCATAAACATTTTTGTACATATGACCAAGTTTAAGTTGATCCACCCTGGACCTCACCGGGAGCATCCCTAGGAGGAGCATTCGACAGCTAATGATGTTGTTTTGCACCGTCAGCAACATATCCCTTAATCTCGCTGATACGCCACTGTTCCAAGCAGAACCGAAATAGTCAAAGTGACACTGAATCAAAGCCGAAACCAAAAGCTGTTTTGTTTTAAAATTGAAAAAAAAATAGTGTTGAAACAGGGTTGGACAGCTGAGGCTAGTCGGTAAGTGGCAAGAACACGACTGTCTGTACAAGTATTGCTTTCCCAGACATATCAGAACTGTTCGTCCGTTGTCACCGCAAGTTTAACAGGCTCCATGGGTTTACATCTGCTTGTGATCACAGCACGTTGAGATGCCGTGCTGTACTAGACCATACCCGTCCGGGGATATGAGCACCCAAAGTATTTGCAGTTTGGGTTATGCGCTGTGCACAGACTGTATATCAGTGATGGAAAGTGACTTTGTACGTGGTACCTGCAACACTTCCAAAACGCACACGCGCGCGTCCCGTCGCCACGGACCCACAGAGAACACACACACCCGCTCATAAACAGTTCCAACACACACTCGTGCAACTCGTCGCGAACACATGCACATGCACGCACACGCACACGCACACGCACACACACACACACACACACACACACACACACACACACACACACACACACACACACGGCCCGTCGCGAACACACACACACACGCGCGCGCGCCCGCGGCCGGACCGCCCCTCCCACAAACTGGAATAGAACATTTAGATGTGTTTTTGGAGTAGTTGTGAAAATTATGTTGTCCTGTCCATGCGTTGTTGTGGTAGCCTGGCTCCACCCCCTGAATCGTTTGCCTCGCATTCAGGGTCTGGTGACGCTGTCGAAGGCGGGTGTTTCTCGGTTGAAAATCTGTACGACGAATCGGGATCGGGACAATCCAGTATGAACCAATCGCCAAAGAGTCCCACTTTGGCCACGCCCCCATCTCAGAAATCGGCTGCATTGAGAGGGCTTTCAGACTGAATAATGGAGTGAAACTAAATGAAAATTCAGGCTGAGTGTCAGGCTATTGTTGTGGTGTACTGAGGTGAACAGAGCCCGAGCCCATGGAGTGTAATCCCTGCCCAGTCCATGGCCAGCAGCAGTAAACTGAGCAAATGCTCAGTACGGTATAGTGTTAGGCAGCAGTCATCCCATAGCTTGCAGGGCTGTAACCATGGCCACGGAATCTCCGGTGTTGACATAAAAACGTCAATAAACAGCATACATTTTGGGAAAGTTAAAAACTAGCGCGTTGTTTGCTAATATGCTAATGGTCAATGGCCGTGTGCAACTTCAGATCAATTGCTCCAACCAGTGAGGAGAACCGGGCAGGACAGACAGATCCTGTCCACAGAGGTTTTGTTAATTAAATGTAGGATACTAGGACTACATACTATAATGTGTGTGTGTCTGTCACAAACTTGGAAAGCGTCTGACCGATTGGCCTAAAACTTGACGTGTGTGTCTCATATGAGCCCGAGGCGTGCGGCGCCGGCTGGCAATTCGGACGGACGAACGGTTTCCGAGACAGACACGCGGACAGATCCACTTACAGATGGCTAGCCTCCTGCAGAACATTATTCTGGAAACCATTTTGGCCTCAGAATGTCATTATGCACAGCCACGATTCAATTTGAGAGTCTAGACATCAATGGAAAAGTCAGTCATGAAATCACCTGCAGAATGTCTTTCTGCTAAACGCTCCACAGAGAGAGAAGACCCGGGCAGGAAGGCTGACCTGATTTCCACAAAACCGTTGTAAACCATGTATCTCCATATTTCAACGTTTTTAATGGGTACAGTGAAATAGTTGAGGCTTGTCTGTAAGTTTTCTAAATATAGATCCGGTGAAAAGTATTACTTGTGACTAACTAATAACTACATTGGATTCCTCGGAAAACAGGTTCCCCTTTCCTGAAAGATAACTTAACGTACAAGGTTTCTGCCTGACAGTGACACAACATGCTATCAACCTCCAGCACTAAATTGATCGCCCTAGCCAACTGAAAAGCTCAAAGCATCGTTTTAGCTGTTGCCTTGGAGACCAGTGGTACCATAACACCACATACACGAACGCACGCACACGCACACACACACACACACACACACACACACACACACACACACACACACACTCACACACACACACACACACACACACACACACACACACACACACACACACACACACACACACACACACACACACACACACACACGCGGTGATAGAGCTGTGGTTCCAATTAAAACACACAGGGGCTTCCTGCACTATCAGCCTTCTGAGCAATTATCTCTATTGCTGCATGCTGCGAGCGAGAGAGGTGGTAAGAGAATGAGAGAGAGAGAGAGAGAGAGAGAGAGAGAGAGAGAGAGAGAGAGAGAGAGAGAGAGAGAGAGAGAGAGAGAGAGAGGGGGGAGAAAGGGAGATAGACGGGGGAAGGGAGAGAGAAAGAGAGTGAGAGGGGGAGAAAGGGAGAGAGAGGGGAGGAGAGAGACAGGGAGATAAAGGGAGAGAGTGGGATCCAAAATTAATTGAGAGGGGGAGAAAGAGAGAGCGATAGAGATAGAGATAGACAGGGGGAGGGAGAAAGAGGGGGGGGGTGTTGTGTGTTGTTTGAGTGACCAACGTCAGTACAGTGTGCATCAGCGTTGCCAGGTTTTGCGAGATAAACAAGCCACTGGTCTATGAAAACAAGCCCAAAAGAAGCGACTGCAGGCCACATGAGCACTTTAAACCTATTATGCATTGGCTATTTGAAAATAGCCGATCTACAAGCTCACAGCGCACAACAATATAGTACAGCTCCCAAGGACATGAGCCTTTCTTTCCTTCTTTCATTCTTTCTTTATTCATTCATTTATTTATAAGGGAACCATGTACAATATATTAATGTTGCCATTTGATGTATTGTACCTTTATGGCCTCAGCTCATTTCCATCTGTGTAAGCTGCCATCCCAATGGCAGCTTACACAATTAATACATACATTAAGCTGCACATTCCCACCATAACAATAACAATAGAAATGTATAGCCTACAGCATGTCATGACTCATGACACATAACAGACAATAGACATTGGGGAATGTCAAAGTGTAGAAGGGGAATGTTATTATGCATACAAATGCAGTGCTTTAACGTTAGGCAGTGGCTATGAAATCAAAAGCAATAAGATATATTAGCCGTTACATGATTGTTAAGCCTGGAGCCATGTTTACACTGTGGCTGTGAAGCTGTACAAAGACCTGCTGCCCTTATCCCATTCAATCCGGGAACGCATCTGTGTGACATTTTTTGATTTTAGCTACAAACAATATTTTATACGTATTCAAAAATAGCAGATCTACAAGCTCATAGCACGGCACCGAGTGCCACGCTACGAGCTTGTAGATCTGCTATTTAAAAAAAATCTTGAACATTTGTTGTGCAAATCATTGAAACATTTTTAACTCAAATCTTTGCTTCTGGGTGTCCCTGGAACAAGATATTATTTTTTTCAACTTTTTCATATCACGGACCACCCACAATGATATGTATTTGGCCCCGGACCCTCCCATCTCAAAATATGTTGTTCCAGGGACCTAATAAATGTTTGCTGTTTGGAAACCACAAAACGTCAGGAAAAGTGTCAGGAACATCTTGATTCCTTTGTGTACCGACAACTAGATTAGTGCTGTGTCCTCTAGCCCTCCAGGCCGACATGTAATCTAGTAGGATAATTAAGCAATATTACACGAGAGGGTGTGCTTTACTGTGATTATTGGCGCGCCAGTAATGCGGTCAGGAATGAGGCAGAGACGATTTCCGCAAGCATCACTGAAGTGCCAATAATCACGGTACAGCCACCCTCGAGTGTAATTTGCGATTATACAACAGTTACCATAAAAATAAAAGATATCAAAATGTATTCAAATGGCAGGACACTTCTCTCTCAAAATAAGTACCTTCCTGTTATCTCTGTTATCCTAGAAATACATGGGGTCCGTCTGACAGAGACAGACAGAGTCGGTGTTTACTCAGCAACGCTAGATAACCTTTGTCAGACTGGACACATGGAGAAACACAACTTTAACTGTTAGCTCAATCTCACTGTATTTAAGATATTTGATGGAAATTCAAATTGTTTTAATGCCAGATTTAGCTATTACGTCTGCAAACTTCCCATGCAAAGTGCTAGCCTATAATCACTTAGTCTGTGAGACTCCGTCTGATCAGCACAGCTGAAATGTATATGTTGATTAGGTATATGCTGTCATGCTCGTTTGAGCACGGGTAGATAGCCTATTTCAACCAATCAGATTGTTTCATCGGAACTGCCTGTTGTATAAGGTGGAATAATCCTAACCCGAACCATGGAACGTCATACTACACATACAGTACTGTGCATTTTGGTCCATTTACACTAGTTATTTTCAGGTTATTTCACAAGTTATTATAAAGACCCATTCACGCAACAAGCACTTTAACCACTGAAACGTTGTTGAGCGGAGTCCCTCAGGGCTCTATACAATTGACTCTCTATTTTCTCTCTACATGACTTATCTTCACTGTTTTCACGATTCGAATTCAAAATAGAAAAAAGTAGCAGACCCACAAGCTCAAAACGGGTTGCTTTGTGGATCTGCTACTTTTGATGCTTTTGTGTGAAGCTGTGGTATGATCAAGTATAGGGCAATTATTCTAATTTGTTTGTTTTTTCGTATATGTATATTATTTGTACAGTGTGTGTGTGCGTGTGTGTGTGTGTGTGTGTGTGTGTGTGTGTGTGTGTGTGTGTGTGTGTGTGTGTGTGTGTGTGTGTGTGTGTGTGTGTGTGTGTGTGTGTGTGTGTGTGTGTGGGGGTAGGTACAAAACATACACAGGCTCCACCATCATAAAAAGGATAAAAAAGCAATAAAGCTGATTCCATTGCGGTCTTTAATATGTGGAGGGACTCTGCCATCCACTGGAGTTGGAGTTTATAGTTGTCTGAACGGCACTTAACTGTACTCTGTGTCTGATTCCAGGCAATATGATATTAGAAAATACACACAGTTCTGCTCCTCCTCCTCCTACTACTACTGCTACCTTATGTTGTCCACTGTTTAATATTTGATGTTCTAGATCAAGGGACAATGCCCTTCAGAATCAGAATTCATTGCTTTATTGTCACATCACAGGATTACAGAAGTAAAGAAGTGGATGAAATGTGTTTTTTTGTGCATAGTTCCCATCGTGTTGTTATTTCCATCGAAGAAAGAGAGGGAAAAAGAAGAGGGGGGGGGGGGTGGGGGGGAAGGGGGAAAAGGAGATCAAACAGAAGAAATCAAATAACAAATGATCTACACATGGTACCTGAGATAAAGGTGCGTGAGCATAGCAGCAGATGTACTGTACAGTATATGCATTTACTTATGGACGTTAGTCAAGGTGCTAGGGAAAAAAAAGACTTCTTCTAATTACCCTATAACCTATGAATCTCATAACAACCAAGTACAGCATATCTGCAGATAATGAGAGCGGAAGGTTAATTAAAGACAAGTCCCCTTGGTCTTTCTACTGTGTGAACTGGAGAACAAAGGCTGCGTGGAGCTGTGATGCCTCGGAGAAACACCCATTAACAACAATATGTTTCATGTGTGCATTATACAGTATGACTTTTACGAATCACGACTTGTAAACCATACATCTAAGCCATGAAATAAAGATGGAATTACTGTATGTCCTTTAGGCCGTTCGTGGAAAAAATATCCTTTTATTTTTACGTAGGCTAAGTAATATAAATAGCCTTGCTATGAGCTTGTGATTGGCTGTTTCCGAATATAAAGTATAAAATAGGGCTTAAGTGGTTAATGTATGTTTTGCATGGATAATTTAAAACTGCAAAGTAACTAAAGCTGTCAAATAATTGCAGTGGATTGTGCAATAGTTGCTTCTGAGATGTAGTGGAGTCGTAGTATTAAAAATGGAAATACTCAAGTAAAGTAAATGTACTTCAATTGTACTAGGTACAGTACTTGAGTAAATGTACTTAGTTACTTTCCACCACTGACAATATGTTTCATGTGTGCAGAGATCCAAGCCGTAGATGCTATAATGTCCTTTTGACAACATAAAGACAAAGTAAAAACAACATGGCACCAATAAAGCCTGCTTTAATACCTTGTCATACAACGGAGTATGGATTCAGCATGAAGAAGAGCCCGTGGTCGCACGGTGGAAAGCAAACTTACTCAAGTATTGTACTGAAGGTCATTTTTTTTAGGTATTGTACTTTTACTCTACTTATTTTCATTTCTCAATACTTCAAGTTTATACTTCTACTCCACTATATCTCAGAGACAATTGATAGATAGATAGATAGATAGATAGATAGATAGATAGATAGATAGATAGATAGATAGATAGATAGATAGATAGATAGATAGATAGATAGATAGATAGACAGACAAGCTGTGGGTTACGGATACATCGTCCTCCAACGCAACTGCCATGTTTTCTCGAAAATAGCAAAAAATGTTATTTGTACTAATTTCCATTTAATGCCAATTTTTTTGACTGTTCCTCAAGTAAAATTTTTAATACAGGCATTATACTTGTAACATATTATGTATATGTTGTGGTTTTTACTTAAAGGACAACTTCACTTATTTTCAACCAATCTTTATTTACACTAGACCATACCCGGTGAAGTGCGCAGGGAAAAGTAGTTGCAAACGTGGGGTTATTGCGCGTCCTGTCACGCGTCGCCTCCCCCCGCGCGTTCCCCCCCTCACACACACACAATTCAAAGGGCTTTATTGGCATGAGAAAACATACGTTTACATTGCCAAAGCAGAAAGCACAATACAACAATACAGCAATACAATCAAAACAAAAAATATGTACATTTGAAAGTCAGAATCTTCAATAGATCAATTTCTATGTACCAAGATCACTGGGTGCAGGTATAGTGCCGGAATATACACAATGATTAGTCTTTAGGGTGGTTGTGTTCCGTTTGATATCCTTCTCCTATCACAGCAACTCACGAATCTTGCTGCTGTGTTTGCACATTGTTGTACTTCGCCTAGCAGATATGGGAGTTTTTTGTCATTGGTCATGTTTTCAAAATCTCTGTGTGTGGTTGTAATCTGTGGGAAGTATGTGTCTCTGATGTCTTGGTACAATGGACAGACGGTTAGGAAGTGTAGCTCGGTTTCCACTTCATTTTGTGTGCAGTGGGTGCATAGTCTGTCTTCTCTCAGGATACAGGTCTGCCTGTGACGACCTTTCTCGATCGCAAGACTGTGCTCACTGAGTCTGTACCTAGTTAAGATTTTTCTTTGTTTTGGGTCAGTCACGGTGCTCAGGTATTCTGCCACTGCGTATTCTCTGTTTAGGGCCAGATAGCATTCTAGTTTACTCTGCTTTTGTGTTGCTTCTTTCCAGTGTGTCAGGTAGTTTTCCTTTTGCTGTTTTATAATTTGGTTTAGTCCAATGGGTTTTCTATCTCGTGGCTCTGTTTGTGTTTGTGCCCGGAGTTCCAGGGCCAGCTGGCTGAGGGGGCATCTCTCTAGAGTTTCGCTGTGTGTGAGTGCCTTGTTATGGAGTGCATCTAGGTCGCTTTCTTTTAGGTGGTTGTAGAACTTAAGTGCTCTCTTTTTTATTTTGATAATGAGTGGGTATCGTCCTAATTCTGCCCTGCATGCATTATTTGGTGTTTTTAGCTGGGTACCGAGAATGGATTTGCAGAATTCTGTGTGTAGGGTCTCGGTTTGGTGTTTATCCCATTTTTCAAGGTCATGGTTTGCTAATGGTCCCCAGATCTCACAACCATAGAGGGAAATTGGTTCTATCACAGAGTCCAGTATTTCAAGCCAGGTTTTAATTGGGATGTCTATTTTGATGTTTCTTTTGATAGCATAGAATGCCCTTCTTGCCTTGTCTCTCAGGTCCTTTACAGCTTGGTTGTAGTTCCCTGTGCTGCTGATGTTTAGGCCAAGGTAGGTATAGTTTTTTGTTTGTTCTAGTGGGATTGTATTTAGGAAAAATTGATGGTTTTGGCGGCTGGATCTTTTTTGAAATATCATGATTTTAGTCTTAGTTAGGTTCACTGTCAGGGCCCATGTCTGGGAGAATTTGTGTAGGAGATCAAGTTGCTGCTGTAGTCCTTCCTTGGTTGGAGACAGCAGCAGCAGGTCATCTGCAAAAAGTAAGCATACACACACACACACACACACACACACACACACACACACACACACACACACACACACACACACACACACACACACACACACACACACACACACACACACACACACACACACAACCGTTCGGTTGCGTGGCGATCCACCCCCCCCATACACACTCACACACACAGATCCGTAAGAATGTTTTCTGTGTACACACGCGTAAATGAAAGTCCTTTACGTTTTAGCACGTTGTCTGTGTGTGTGTGTGTGTGTGTGTGTGTGTGTGTGTGTGTGTGTGTGTGTGTGTGTGTGTGTGTGTGTGCGCGCGTGACACAGGCGAGGCAGGCGGCAACAACACTGGAACAGAGTGGGTGTGTGGATTCGACGCATGCGCAGTTTGATCTCCTGTTGTTTTTTAAAACGCTAATAAACAGCTGAGCTTCGCAGTTGCGTTCAGATCGTAATGGTCAATGGCTGTGTGCAAATTCAGATCAATTGCTCCAGCCAGTGAGGAGAACCGGGCACACAGTTTTGCTGACACGACGGTCGGTCGACCACAGAGGTTTGTGAAATCATAGGAGGATGGTCCTCACTAATGCTCATGGTAAAATGGTAAAAAAAAAAAAATCTACTCGGCCTGTGTCTCATAGGAGGGCTGTGGACACTTCAGAAACCCGCCTACCAGTGACATCATCATCAGGCAAAAATGGTACCATATTTTGATGAGCATTAGTGAGGACCAACTATATGAAGATGAAAATGGGTGAAGTCGTCCTATTAGTAAAACAAATTCTAAGGCTACTTCTTCCACCACTGAGCTTAAAGAAGAAGTGAGTGGGAGGGTATATGTACAGCCCAAAGACTTGTGTTAAAGGATTAGTGAAGCAAGTAAGACAATGAATAATGTATGTGGCATGCGTTTGTGTGTGTGTGTGTGTGTGTGTGTGTGTGTGTGTGCGTGTGCGTGTGCGCGTGTGTGTGTGTGTGTGTGTGTGTGTGTGTGTGTGTGTGTGTGTGTGTTTGGTGAATAACAATATTAATCAGACAGATACAAGTAAGGGTCTCTCTACTCCACTTAAGAATGAAATTCAATGTGACTTCCATACATGCCGCAGCGCTCTACATGCATGCAGGCTGGCGGCCTGGGATACACATGCATTATGTATGTGACATGACTGACAGCACAAATTAACAGAGGTGTGTAACTGTCGAGGTAAAGAAAGAGCCAAGATGAATGTTCTCCAACCGATGTAAGGCTATACGGTCACCCCGTTGTGTCTGCCTAATGTGGCCGTCTATTTGCAATGGTTTCCAATGGGAACCGCACAATGGCAACAAAATGCTCCGATGAAATGAGAGGTTTAATGACAGAAAGGTCCGGTAACACGCACGTGCACATGCACGCACGCACACACGCACACGCACACCCACACACACGCTGCTAGCTGACAGACAGGCAGCTATTCCTCTATAGTAACATGGATTGATCCAAGGGTTGTACAACACAAATGTGTGATTTACCTTCCCAAGCAGTCCTGGTGAGTAGCTGGCTGTTGTCTCATCTACAGACATAAACGTATGCACCCAACTGTACACGTTGGATACAGTATGTAAGGAGGATCATGAAATATTATTAGCCAACAATGTGTGAATCGCACAGGGTCATTACACAACGTAGTCCCGCCTACACAATACATGAATTGTGTAAAAACAAATACAAGTAATAATAAAGTAAGTAATAAATACTATGTGGATAATCTGACCACCACTGGTTTAATTATTAAATGATACTTATGTTGGTGTTTGAGTGCATGCAGACACCTGGAGCAACGGGAGCTGCCAAAGACGAAATGTAACCTTCAATCAGCTATTTGTATTGTCAGTGAAAGTACTCAAATGTTTTACTTAAGTAAAAGTATCAATACTGCAATGCAGAAGTACTCCGTTACAAGCAAAAGTCCGTAATTCAAAATGTACTTGAGTAAAAGAAGTACAAATAAAGTATTGGTATCAAAATGTACTTAAAGTACCAAAAGTAAAAGTACAACAATGTTTGAAAATAGGCGATCTACAAGCTCACAACGTGCCGCGATGCGACGCGTTGTGAGCTTGTAGATCGCCTATTTTAAAAAAAAGCCTAGGTAGAAAATGGGCAAAAGTGGTTAATGTATGTTTTATAATGTAATCAAAAATCAACAAAGTAAAGTTGTGAAATTATACAACAACAATATTTGCCTCTGAGATGTAGTGGAGTAAAAGTAAAAGTTAGACAATTGGAAATATTCCAGTAAAGTAACAGTTCCTCAAAATTGTACTTAAGTACAGTACTTGAGTAAATGTACTTTATTTTACACCACTGCCTTCAATCAGCTATTTATATTGTTGATTCAATGTAACCTTGAATCAGCTCGTATTATTATGATGGAAAGATTCTCATCTCATTGTCGTTTTGCTCTCATTCTCTGTCTTCTCTCGCACGCACAAAGGACATGTAGGCTTACACACGTGCAATTTTGCATCTTCTGATGCCCTCTGTAACACATTATGTTAATATATGCCACATGTTCAGAATATTAACAAAGGAAAGCAACAATTATCTTTTTTATGTTCTTCCCCTGTGGTGCTGTAGGGGTATCAGCTGAATTTAGAGTGTCTCATGGGGTGCATGCCTGTTAAAAGTTTGATGCATCACTCTATAGAAATGAATCACTGCTCTATAGAAATGAGCCACTGCTCTATAGAAATGAACCACTGCTCTATAGAAATGAATCACTGCTCTATAGAAATGAACCACTGCTCTATAGAAATGAACCACTGCTCTATAGAAATGAACCATTGCTCTATAGAAATGAACCACTGCTCTATAGAAATGAATCACTGCTCTATAGAAATGAGCCACTGCTCTATAGAAATGAACCACTGCTCTATAGAAATGAATCACTGCTCTATAGAAATGAACCACTGCTCTATAGAAATGAACCACTGCTCTATAGAAATGAATCACTGCTCTATAGAAATGAGCCACTGCTCTATAGAAATGAACCACTGCTCTATAGAAATGAATCACTGCTCTATAGAAATGAATGACTGCTCTATAGAAATGAACCACTGCTCTATAGAAATGAGCCACTGCTCTATAGAAATGAGCCACTGCTCTATAGAAATGAACCACTGCTCTATATAAATGAATCACTGCTCTATATAAATGAACCACTGCTCTATAGAAATGAACCACTGCTCTATAGAAATGAATCACTGCTCTATAGAAATGAATCACTGCTCTATAGAAATGAATCACTTCTCTATAGAAATGAATCACTGCTCTATAGAAATGAACCACTGCTCTATAGAAATTAATCACTGCTCTATAGAAATGAACCACTGCTCTATAGAAATGAACCACTGCTCTATAGAAATGAATCACTGCTCTATAGAAATGAATCACTTCTCTATAGAAATGAATCACTGCTCTATAGAAATGAACCACTGCTCTATAGAAATTAATCACTGCTCTATAGAAATGAATCACTGCTCTATAGAAATGAACCACTGCTCTATAGAAATTAATCACTGCTCTATAGAAATGAATCACTGCTCTATAGAAATGAACCACTGCTCTATAGAAATTAATCACTGCTCTATAGAAATTAATCACTGCTCTATAGAAATGAACCAATGCTCTATAGAAATGAACCACTGCTCTAAGAAATGAACCACTGATGTAGAAATAAATCACTGCTCTATAGAAATGAATCACTGCTCTATAGAACTGCTTTATAGAAATGAACCAGTGCATGCTTCATAGAACTGCACAATAGAAATGAATTGCTGTCATTCTGTAGCCACAGTGACACACACGCACGCACACACACACACGCACGCGCGCACGCGCGCACGCACACACACACACACACACACACACACACACACACACACACACACACACACACACACACACACACACACACACACACACACACACACACACACACACACACACACACACACACACACACACACACACACACACATACATACACACACACAAACAGACGCTGACGTCCGTGTGAAAATCCCCCTTGATTAGCTGGTCTCCCCCATTTGCCGCTCCAGAATCCTCCAGTGGTGTCTTTTTAAATGTTAGCGTGTTCTGCATGTCCCCTACATGTCTTATTAAATGTTAACTTGTTATGCATGTCCCCTACATGTCTTATTAAATGTATCGTTGCTGTCAGGCAGAAACCTCTTATCTCCATATTCTAACTTTGTGTGCTTTTTTTCTAATTAACAACCTACTTGATCGTCACATAAAAGCATCAAAGGTAGCAGATCCACAAGCTTGTCAATCTGCTACTTTTGATATTTTTTTATTTGAATCCTGAAAAGTAACTGTTTTGGACATATGAGGTTTCCAGAGACGATATATGCTAATGGTATGTACGTGGTGTAAAGTAACTAAGTACATGTACTTAAGTACTGTACTTAAATAAAATGTCGAGGTACTTTTACTTTACTGGAGTATTTCCAATGGTCTATACTCTTACCTCTACTCCACTACATCTCAGAGGCAAATATTGTAATTTTACTTTTACTACAATTATCAGATAACTTTAGTTACTAATTACTTTCCAGATAAAAATGATTACATTAGAAAACATACATTAACCACTTTAGCCCTATTTTATACCTATGCTATTTGAAAAAAGCAGATCTACAAGCTCACAACGCGTCGCATCGCGACGCATTGTGAGCTTGTAGATCAGCTATTTTCAAACATTTTAGTAGTTTTACTTTTGGTACTTTAAGTACATTTTGATACCAATACTTTTGTACTTTTACTCAAGTAAATTTTTTATTCCGGACTTTTACTTGTAATGGAGTATTTCTATTTTGCAGTATTGATACTTTTACTTAAGTAAAATATCTGAGTACTTTTTCCACCACTGATAAACGTTAACGATGTCCCCTATACATGTCTTATTAAATGTTAATGTGATCTAGGCATCCCCTTTACATCCCACACATGCTGATGCAAAGCTATGAGTTTCCACGGCAGCTAATTGGTCGTAACTTCTCATCGGGCTGACGTGGTCGTTTCCCTTGACCTTTGTCATGACATGGTGCATCTTCATGTGCTTATGATGGACAGCCTGGAATAAAAGCTGGTGGGGGGAGGTTCTGCGGAAAAAAACACTATAACATGAGGATGAAATGACATACTGTACGTTACATTAAACCCCACAAGGGGACTGTTTACAAATAGATTGGTCAGTAAAAACTGGAACATAAAGAGAATGTTTTGCTAACAGAGCAGAACACTGTGTGAACCGAATCTCTCTCACTCTCTCTCTCTCTCTCTCTCTCTCTCTCTCTCTCTCTCTCTCTCTCTCTCTCTCTCTCTCTCTCTCTCTCTCTCTGTGTGTGTGTGTGTGTGTGTGTGTGTGTGTGTGTGTGTGTGTGTGTGTGTGTGTGTGTGTGTGTGTGTGTGTGCGTGTGCGCGTGTGTGTGTGTGTGTGTATTGTATTAACAACGTGGTTGTTAATACAATATAATATAACTGTGGTGGTTGTATTTGGTCTACCTGCTCTTCTATTGAGACATAATACATCCTGTAACCACTACTGGTTGAGCGGAGGTTATTACATGAAGCTCAAAGTAGAGTATTGACCTTTGGACCCTGTCCAAATGGTTTTCCTGTCATAGCCTTAGCAGTAGAAATGTCGGGAGACCCTACGGGAGACCCGTGTTCTGGGTATAGGACATAAAAGCTATGGATTGCAGCCAGGTGTCATCAATATGTCCATTCACAGACAAATGTGTCGGTGGCAATTTATTTTACATAACATTATAATGAATCCCTTTTGGGGTTGTTGTTGCTATGTACAGTATATAGCAACATATTTATTTTTTAGAAAACTTAGGTCAGGATTTAGAAGGCGTTTTTAGAATCGGTCTAAATTGGTTAATTCAGAAACTAGCGCACGTTTTTATTTTCAAGGACTCCCATAACTCTGAGAGTTTGCAAGTGGAACCGAATGGACCCGTATTTGTACACTCTCACGAGTTACAGACCTGTAAGGGTGCATTTGGACCCCTTTCAAGGAACCCTGAAGGTACCTCGACCCACTTATATACCATGGTATACTTTTAGGACTAGCTTGTTTCTGGTATTATTATTGTCCGCTCACTTTGCCTTGAGTAGAAAAAAGAAAAATAGAACTTTGATGAAAATGTCCATCACAAGCCGGCACGGTGCATGACCCCTGATTGCAGCTCCTCCTCTCTTGAGTTTGGCTTTTTGACAGCACGGTTATGAAGTAATTAAGTCAGTGCCCTTGGGAACCAACTGTTCCTGAGCCTTGAGGCCCACAGGTTATGGAGCCTATCTCCTGGCTTGACAGCTGCAATTATACGATGCCGCCGTGTGCCGAAAACAGCAGCAGCTGATCTACAAGCACTCAATTTTGTGTGCATTACACGGAGGAATTGTGTGGATAGGGTGGTGGGTTGTTTTGCAGCTTTTGTAGCTGCTACTGTAAAGCTGAATCCAGCTAAGATTCATTGTTTTGCCTTGTAGCGGGCGTCAAAAGCTACAAGCGTCAGACGTCAGCTTATCGCCGTGTCTCTGGCTTCCATCGAAAATGCTTTATAGCCTATCACTTTATAGCTGCCAGTGTCACGAATGAGTAACGGGCAAGACCCAAAAGCTGCAGACAAGCAGGAATGTTCAACTCAAAAAGGTTTATTTTAACTAAGCTACGGACCAACAAGGACACAATGCAAACACAGGGCTTAAAGAGACACAGGGATAACAGGACACAGGTGAACTCAACTGACAATCAACACTGTGATAGGCTGGGGCAGAGCCATTCAAGGAGAGTTGCGTCATCTCCGTTCACTTCGTCGGGCCAGGTCTTCTACATAGCATTCTACTGGCGAATAGTGACTAAGAGGACACGGGTGGAAACACTGACAATTCACAAGACTGGATTCGACAAGGCAGGCACAGAACTACAGGGGCAGACAGGAATGGCACTGAACAAAATAAGACACACAAACGCAAGGCCAAAACAGAGACACAGAATAAAGGACTAACACAAAATAAAACCACTGAACACACTGAAACAGTCCTAACTAGAAAAAGTGCTCCTCGGAGCGCAGGTCTCCGCCAGGTCAGGTAGGTTATTGTGGCCTCCTGGTGGCGCTATAATAGGCCAATGTAAAAAGGGTGGCATTTCTTCTTTCACGGCAATCGGACACTGCATGCATGATGTGAAATTTCACGGAAATCACAAGCTGCGTTCATGATTTGAGGCATTTTGTTCAAAATGGACCAATCCTGCAAACTTTGGAAGCCAACCTTAGCCAATCAGGATGGAAAATGGAAAATCGGACAGATCCGTGTTGATCACATGACTAGCGAGATACTGTGTACCAATTTGCGTGATATTTGGATAAAATCTGTAGGAGTAATTTTCAAAAATGGGTTTGCACAAATCGGCCTCCTGGTGGCACTATAACAGGCCCATGTGGTTCTGAATTGGCATCCAGGGAGTACGTGTGCACAGTTTCGCAGCGACCAGCCCAACGGTGCCAGAGATTCAGATGGATGGACGGACGGACGGACACACGGACGGACGGACGGACAGACGGACAGACGGACAGACGGACATAGGGTAAAACATGCTCTCGCCATGCCTTTCGGCCTTGCGGAGACAATAAGACAAATAAAACCTAAATAAGGACAGTCAAAAGTCCAAGGGCTGAGGAGCGGACCGTGACAGCCAGTGTGAACGTAACACTATAGTGCACACCGTTTGATCAGAATGGAAGTGTGGTGTAATACAACACCAAATTAAACTTTTGATGAACTGGCAGCTGATCATAGTTTTAAATCTGTCTCTTTCTGTTTGACCTTCTACCTGTCAGTGTCTGCTGTGTTTCCTTCACCAGAGGAGCAGGACGGTGATCAATTCAGTACGCCTCAGCAGACAGTCTGATTACTTTGGCCGGCTGTAACAGTATGGTTTCAGACACATGGGGGAGAAATCAGTGCTGTTAAGTGGCGCCCAG
Source organism: Gymnoscopelus braueri (assembly GCF_963280865.1). Lineage (NCBI taxonomy): Eukaryota > Metazoa > Chordata > Actinopteri > Myctophiformes > Myctophidae > Gymnoscopelus > Gymnoscopelus braueri. The sequence continues at coordinate 52,132,333 of NC_137613.1, forward strand.
ATGCAATAGTACTGAGGTGCAGTCAGATAAAGTGCGGAACATGGATCAGCCCCCCTCCCAGCATGGCCATCCAGGTGCCAGACTCACGGGCTGCATGGCACAAACACAACTCTGCCCCAAATTGGACCCAGAAGAGCGGAGCCGTCCTCAAATTAATCTGCTCAGCGTTGCTTTAAACCTGCACAGGTTTTTGGAGGTCTGCCCATGATAAGCAGAGCCCCGTATCAAAGGTTTAAGGATTTTCGAATAAAACAAAGCATTAGTGGAGTGTTTATGGGGCTTTGATGGCCTTGCTACCATTCTACTGCACATAAATGAGAGCTGAGGCCAGAGATGTGCAGCAGAGAGTTGGCAGACTGCTGCTAATGGCCAGTTGTGGAAAGTAACAGTACATTTACTCAATTACTGTACTTAAATACAAGGCTGCAGGCTGCTAATGACACGGCCAGGTTTTGGTCACATTGTTAGTAAATCAGTGGTGTGGGGCTGGGGTCCACAGTCAGCATTCTGCAGCCTTAAGCCCGGTTTATACTGTGTCGCAATGACGGTGTCACGCACCGAACATAGCCGATATGCAAGCCCACAACACGTCTCGGATGCGATGCACAGTGGGCTTGTAGATCGGCAACGTTCACCATGCGACACCATCGTACAACGAGGCATGATTCAGGCCTTATACAGCGTCATAAACTGGGCTGTCATTCTGCCATACTGGAGCCTCAGGCTAATACCACCCAGCCATTCCTCTCATCTCCCCAAAGAATGAGGCTCACATGCTGCAGATGCAACATAATTAACGTTAGCCATAAATGATTCTTTCTTCATAAACTGTATGCTGTATATCATAGGTCGGTCTGTCGGGGCCAGTACAGTACAGTACCCATATTCCAGTTTACTGGCCCGGCCATTAAATTGAGGTATTATGTATACATCAAATTGTATGTATGTATGTGCGTGCATGCGTGTGTGTGTATGTGTGTGTGTGTGTGTGTGTGTGTGTGTGTGTGTGTGTGTGTGCGTGCGTGCGTGCGTGCGTGCGTGCGTGTGTGTGTGTGTGCGCGTGTGCGTGTGCATGCTTAATTATGATCTTAAAAATGCAACACTGGCTCTATGTAAGATAAACCTAAACACTTAAAATATGACTTATTTTCTATCAATTACACACCCCATGAAGCCTTGAATTCATGGAGAATTAATTTGGCTCCGACTCCGCCGATCATCAAATTATTGGCTTAGGAATGCGACAAAAACAAGAAAAACGCAATACAGTCAATGAAGTATATAGGGTTACGGTGCTAATGTAGTGTTTATCCACTTAAACTCTATAGTCTACTTCATTGACCCTAAACTTATCTAACCCTAAACCCTTTTGTCCCTCTACAACAAATCTCGTTGCCGAAAATAGCAGATCTACAAACACGCAGATCTAACCCTAATGTAAAAGTACCCTGAATTGTACTTTACTTTAGTAAATCTCCAGAAAGATCTCGGTTGGCGCAGAGGTAAAGCAGATGCCCACCCACAACAGAGTCTGGGGTTTTGCATCCAGCTTTGTCAAGCGTCTTTACAAACACAATTGGCCCGTGTTCGAGTGAGGGAAGCCGATTATTACGCATAATCCTACTGTCACAATGCGCTCTCGACGGGACAGGTTGGTAGGATCCAAGAGCAGGACACGACACAGGTAATGAGGGTGATAAAGAGTACTTTACTTAAGAGCAACAAACAAAGGATAACCTCACACAGGAGGGAAGGTTAGAACAGAGGAGTTTGACGGCTCGACAGGCAGAATCGCACCGAGACACAATTATCACCCAGCACAGAAGCACCGGCTGAAAAGTCTTAAATAGGGAACACAGGTAATAAGCAGCAGCCGGGTCCTCTTCTTTTCTCTCTCTACACTACATCTCTTGGTGCTGTCATCCACTCCCATGGCTTTTCCTACCACTGCTATGCCGATGACACCCAGCTGATCCTCTCATTCCCCCCCTCTGACACACAAGTGGAGGCACGCATTGCTGCTTGTCTGGCTGACATCTCGGAGTGGATGTCGACGAACCACCTGAAGCTCAACCTGGACAAGACCGAGCTGATGTTCCTCCCGGGGAAGGGCTGTCCGCACCGAGACATGGCCATCACCATTGATAATGCTGTGGTGACGTCAACGCGGACTGCAAAGAATCTGGGTGTGACCTTGGACGATCAACTGTCGTTCTCGGCTAACATCGCATCAGTGACACGGTCCTGCAGATTCCTCCTCTACAACATCAGGAGGATTCGCCCCTTCCTCACGGAGAAGGCAGCCCAGGTGCTCATCCAGGCTCTTGTCATCTCCCGCCTGGACTACTGCAACTCCCTCCTTGCTGGTGCTCCGGCATCAGCCATCAGACCTCTGGAGCTTGTTCAGAAAGCTGCGGCTCGTCTGGTGTTCAACCGCCCCAAGTTCTCCCACACAACTATCCTTCTCCGTTCTCTGCACTGGCTCCCCGTAGCGGCTCGCATTCAGTTTAAAACCCTGGTGCTAGCCTATAGGGCAGTGAAAGGAACAGCTCCTTCTTACCTCCGGGCTATGGTCGATGCCTACACCCCTGCCCGACCACTTCGGTCTGCCACCTCGGGGCGACTGATTGCCTCGTCACTCAAGGGTCCTTCTGGTCGATCGACACGGTCACGACTTTTTTCTGTTCTGGCCCCACAGTGGTGGAATGAACTTCCCACTGATGTCAGGACAGCAGAGTCACTGCCCATCTTTCGCCGCAGGCTGAAAACCCACCTCTTCAGGAAACACTACCCTTCCTCTTTGCCTGGCCTACTTGTTGTTAACTAGTTGTACGAACTCTTGTTTTATTTTTGTATTGTTTTATTGGATCTTGTTTAGTCGATACACTTATTTGTTTTAGCTCGTCCTCATTTGATTTTGCTATTTTGTCTCATCTGTTTAAGAAAGTAGGTAGCTGATATATTGCACTTTTACCTTAGCGCTAGGTATACTCTTGGTTGCTTGTTTTTGCAGGAAATGCACTTGTCTGCTAAATGACTCTAATGTAATGTAATGTTGACATCAAGCCCCCAGAACCAAGGTAGAACAGTGAAGCGGCCAAGCCTGGTGGTAAAATCTGATATTGCAACACTTCCGCATTTTGCGCGTGCATCTGCCGTTTGTGCGCCTGCTCACGACGCGTCATGACCCAGGAACCAATGGAATGGACCCATGGAACCAATATGGAACCAATATTTCTTACTTCCGGGTGCTTCAAAACACCACTGAGCAATTTCATTGAAATGAATAGCTGGGGGCGGGGCAATCCGCCCTCTAGATATATTATAACGCTATGATTGACATATGCTAAACAGAGCCCCCTTCTTCTTCTTCTTCTTATTCCTCTTCTTCTGTTTCTTCTTCTTCTTTCATGTATCATCGTCAGAAGAAGAAGAGCTCCCTGGTGGACAGTTAGAGAGATGGAAACACAGACAGCGATCACCTGTTTCCTAGGCTGTGTGTTTTCCACTTCCTGTCGATTTCATTGGATATCATTGGTCATCTGACCAGTTTCATTGGACTTCATTGGATCAAATCGACAGGAAGTGGAAAACACAGCCTAGGAAACAGGTGAATAGGTTGATGTTTCTAGGGAATTCACTTCCTTTTATGTCGAGCACATACATTTTCAGGCAGCTTGTCAAGCATGCATGCACCACAGTGGTCATATTGTTGCTGTCGGGAAGAAACCTTGTATCCCCATTTTTAACTTTTTATATTTTTCATAAATGCATGCCTTTCTTCTTTGTGCAAGAATGTAGAAAAAAATTGCTGATCTACAATCTCACGACGTATCGCAACATGTTGTGAGCTTGTATTTTTGCTATTTTAGACATTTTTTTAATGTTAAAGTGGTCTGTGGGTTTTATAAATATTGAGCCAATGAAAAGTATTAACACGAGCTCATGACTAAATAATAACTACATTGGATCCGCTGGAACACAGGTTCTTTTTTTTCTATTTCATGAAAATTAACCGTTTTGGAAAGTAACCGTTTTTGACATACAATTAAGGTTCCCACCCCACAGAGATGCTGTCCGGCAGGAACCAGCTAACTCCAAAATGTTCATTTTTCAGGAAATGACAAAAAGTGGAGTTAGGAGTTTTTTTTCATCATTGATAAGAACAGCTGAATGGACCCCCAAGCTCACAATGAGGTTGGAGGTCAAAAGGGGGTGGAGCCTGGAGTCAGTAAAACCAGCTAACTCCACCCCCCTTTGGTGGAGTTAGCTGGTTTAACAGAAAGTTTGAGGATCCAATGTCAGATCCAATGTCAGAATCACTTTTTAATACTTTTTATTGGTTCAATATTTGTTTAATCAACCCACAGACGTAAAGGGTGTTCAATAGCACTGATATATGGGAAAGAAAATGCAAAAGCGGAAAAAATGAGTTAGCTGATTTCTGCCGGACAGCAACGATTGAAGTAGTTAGTGTCAAACAAAGCCAGCTTGCAGCCACAGTGAGTCATGATGAGGATGCAGTTACAGCAGTGGGAGTCACTACAGGGGTGACGACTGTGTCCCCACAGGACGGATGTTGTCCTCCATTATGGCTTCATCAGTCCAAACAAAATGATTACAGATGGAACTAAAGAGCAATCCCTTGTCAAATGAGAAACACGTCAATCCTCTTTGCAAACAGCTTCCTCTCTCCGACCTGTCAAGAAAATCCTCTAAAAGAAAGAAAATAGTATTAAAGGATGGTCATTATTTTCTAGCCTGAGACTCAGCCTGAATTTACATTTAATTTCACTCCATTATTCATTCTGAAAGTGCTTCCCATTGCAGCCGTTTACTGAGATGGGCATTGCCAAAGAGGGAGTCCTCTGCGATTGGTTCATCCTCAAACCTATCACAATAGAAAGCTAACCTGTTAATAACCATCCAGTCTGGGAACCCTTCGGTTAAAAAAAGAGATAACCTCTTTTGTGGCAGCAAGATGTATAGACTGTCAAATGTGTATTTATTCTACTTATATTCCACTTTGTAAAAAACATAGTCTAAATCAAATCTCTCACCAAAGTACTTATCTAGATTTGACAGCAGCTGTCAATCCAACAGCTGACTTCCCCCACGGACTGCGACTTCTACTCTACTCTCTGTGTCATCATATAGTCTGTCCTAAGTGATACATGGACGTCCCTAATTTACCCAGTCAGCATGATTATATGTTGTACTGTCACTTAGTAGAGCCTGTTCATATTTATCACCATTTACGGTGAGCATCTCTCGTGTAAGAGGTGTTGAAGACGACATGGCTTTGTTGTTTTGAAATGCCTAGCACAGTTGTGTGATGTCATCGCATTGAAAGGACACTGATTGGACCGATTTGATTTTCAAACGGAAAACCCCGTCTATGTCTGCATCACCAGAACCTTGAATCACCACAAATATATATTAAACTAGAAAAAGTGCTCCTCGGAGCATAGGTCTCCGCCAGGTCAGGTAGGTTATTGTGGCCTCCTGGTGGCGCTATAATAAGCCAATGTGAAAAGGGGCGGCATTTCTTCTTAGGCCTTGCACGGTAATCGGACACTGCATTCATGATTTGAGGCATTGTGTTCCAATTTTTTTTTTGCTAAATTAGACCTGCTGGTGGCGCTATAACAGGCCAATGTGAAAAGGGTGGCATTTTTTCCTCGGCCTAGTGGGAATATGTGTGCAAAGTTTCACAGAAATCGCACGTTGCGTTCATGATTTGAGGCATTTTGTTCAAACGGACCTATCCAGCAAACTTTGGAAGCCAATGTTAGCCAATTAGGATGGAATATGAAATATCGGACACTTCCATCTTGATCACATGACTATAGAGATACTGTGTACCGATTTGCGTGATTTTTGGACAGATTATGAAGGAGTAATAGCAAAACATTTGTTTTACAAAAGTCAGCCTCCTGGTGGCGCTCTAAAAGGCAGATGTGAATAATGCATGGCAAAGGTTTCTCCTTGGCCTCTAGGGAGAGTGCGTGCAAAGTTTCACGCAGATCGGTGCAGTTATAGGTAAAAACGCAAATCGGCCTGTTATAGCGCCACTGTTACGAACATTCGGGGCATACTCGCCTATCCCCATAAATGGAGACAAAGTCTGACAGTATAGAATAGCTAGGAAAGGAGATTCCTAAAACCTACCTAGCTCTGACATCAGAACACTCCTTCTAGAAACCCCATATACGGAGATAACCGGAACCATCCAGGACTGACATCGTAGTCCCCGGTTTGGGCATGACAGACATAGCCAGCTCCATATGTGGGAATGCCTGACACCACCTGACATCACCGCCGTGATGTCAGGAGCCACCCTCAGTGTTATAAAACAAGCCGTATGTCAGGGTTGATCTAGTCTCATCATCGGCATTAGACCCAGTCCTAACCCTTCCAGAGTGAGCAACATAGACCCAATCAGGAATAGCTCATCAGGCAATCCAGTGTAATCAGCGACGCTCGAGGAACATATTGACCCTACACAGAGTACCAGGACAACTGGCTGGCCGTACAAACCAGCTAGGCCTCTCAGTGGCTCTTGAGCCCGGTTCTAAACAATCAGCCGATTATAAGTGTTACAACATGCCAAAAGTCACAAGGAAAAGGAGACACCAGGGGCGGCGAGAGGACTCCGATCCTGCCGTTCGGACCTCAATGAGAGATCAGGCAGCATGCGACCCGATGGAGGGGGTACTGGCACCCACCACGGCAGTAGATGCCTACGTGGAGGAGCTGGTGGTGGGCCTCCGACGTGAAGGAACACAGAGAGCGCTCCAGCAGCGGATTCAACAGCAGTCCCGAGCGAGCCAAGGACTGTCAGGAGGAATGAGGAATGGGACAGACACCAGCAGTCCAGTGCCAACTAATGGTTCCTCACAGGGACTCCGGACTGGTCCCGCAGGCCGGTCCCAGCACGCAGGGACCCCCAGCTCAGATCACGAAGCACATCACCTGGCTTGAGCGGCCGTCCCCTCGGGAGACCCGTTCCAGGCAGAGTTCCAATTCCTCCGCAACCGATCAGGGTTCGGCACGCCGGAGACGCCGCTCGAGGCCTGAACGGCAGCTCCGTAGGGAGACCCGTTCCAGGCAGAGTTCCAATTTCTCCGCAACCGATCAGGGTTCGGCACGCCGGAGACGCCGCTCGAGGCCTGAACGGCAGCTCCGTAGGGAGACCCGTTCCAGGCAGAGTTCCAATTCCTCCGCAACCGATCAGGGTTCGGCACGCCGGAGACGCCGCTCGAGGCCTGAACGGCAGCTCCGTAGGGAGACCCGGTCCAGGCCGAGTTCCAGTTCCTCCGCGACCGATCAGGGTTCGGCACGCCGGAGACGCCGCTCGAGGCCTGAACGGCAGCTCCGTAGGGAGACCCGTTCCAGGCAGAGTTCCAGTTCCTCCGCAACCGATCAGGGTTCGGCACGCCGGAGACGCCGCTCGAGGCCTGAACGGCAGCTCCGTAGGGAGACCCGTTCCAGGCAGAATTCCAGTTCCTCCGCGACCGATCAGGGTTCGGCACGCCGGAGACGCCGCTCGAGGCCTGAACGACGGTCCCATAGGGCGGCCCGTTCAAGGCAGAGCTCATCAGCGACCGATCAGAGTTTGGCACGCAAGAGACGACACTCAAGGCCTGAACGGCAGCTCCGTAGGGAGACCCGTTCCAGGCAAAGTTCTTCTTCGACCAATCGGGGTTCGGCAAGGAGGCACCGGTCGAGAACCCCAGTTGAGCGGCGACATGGCCCTCCAGGGGAGACGCTCTATCGGGGACCGGTACCCATCATACCGGTGTTTGCCTCTCCGAACCCTAGAGAGTTTGCAAGGTTAAAAGGGGCCTTGAAGGATGCCTTCCCTCCCAACACAGGAGAACGATTCAAGTTCCGCATTCTATGCGACCATCTGAAGCTTGAAGACGCCTACTTAGTGGCGGAGTCTCACGCAGACTCATCACACCCCTACTCAAAGACTATGGCAGCCCTCGCGGAACAGTTCGGGCAGCCTCAGCAAGTGGCAATGCAGGGCATCGCTGAGCTCATACAGGGACCCACCATTCGGAATGGAGACATAGAGGCATTCCGAACATTTACTCTGAAAGTCCGAGGCCTGGTGGCTCTGTTATCAAGATCCGGGAGAGAAGGAAGAGAGGAGCTGAGATGTGCAACCTATGTCATGCAACTGTTAGATCGGCTGCCGTATGATCTAAGGGTAATATTCCAGAAGTCCGCACACAAGAACCGGATTCGGACCCCCTTTCTGCCGGACCTGGCAGAATGGCTCTTGTTTGAAATGAGGATGAGATGTAAAGGAGCACAGATAGGTGGTCACCAGGAGCAGAGCCCACAGCGCAACCGGCACAGGACGCCACGCGTCCCTAGCCCCCGACGGGCCGTTCGGCAACCGGAGGTACGCAGTCCACGCAACACTGCTCGGACACATAGGATCCGAAGTCCACAGGGAGCTACCCAGCCGTATAAGAGATCTGTAAACATAATGATGAATACTACAAACCCAAAACCTGCACAGGCTCAGAGGTGGAACGAAAGCAGGAATAACAGAGCATATTGTCCATAGTGTACACAGGAGAAGCACACGCTGAACTACTGTGCTGGGTTCAAGCAGTTAACAAAGGATCAGAAACAGCGCTGGATCATCGAAGCAGGGAGGTGCTGGAAATGTGGAAGACCTCACCAGGCCAGGGATTGCGACCTACTCAAGAAATGCTCACAATGCAACCAAACCCATTTGGACATTCTCCATGACGTACAATCTCGAGAATGGACGAAGGAAGGACAGGGGCCTGGAGAGGATGAGCACCCGCAGGTCTAGAGACAACCGCAGGTCGAGAGACAACCAACCGCAGGTCGAGAGCCGTGACAATCAACCAACGACCAACGACGGATCACAACCTGTCACCAAGATCATGCATACCACCGATGGGTTCCTGTATGGGGCGGCAAAATATCCTCCTCATGGGGCGGCGGGACAAAATATCCTCCTCATGGGGCGGCGGGACGCATCTCTACCGCAAGTACTGTATGATGAGTCAGAAATGATGAGCAGAAGAAGATGGAGACACAGCCAAACCCTCGCCGACCAGTTCTGGAAACATTTCTTGAGGTGTTACCTATAAAACCTCCAAGTCCGGCAGAAATGGCAGATCGAGATGGCAGACCGAAAGGAGGAAAGGAGGTGTGGGAAAAGGGAGAAAGAAAGAAAAGGGGGGGAGGAATAAGAGAAGGAAGCGGATGCTAGGGAACATCCTGGAATGTTTACGTATTTCCACCGGAAATCCGTGGGGCGGCGTATGCCAGGAATGTTCTTGAAAATATTTTACGTGTTTCCACGGGAAACCCGTGGGGCGGCTGTTACGAACATTCGGGGCATACTCGCCTATCCCCATAAATGGAGACAAAGTCTGACAGTATAGAATAGCTAGGAAAGGAGATTCCTAAAACCTACCTAGCTCTGACATCAGAACACTCCTTCTAGAAACCCCATATACGGAGATAACCGGAACCATCCAGGACTGACATCGTAGTCCCCGGTTTGGGCATGACAGACATAGCCAGCTCCATATGTGGGAATGCCTGACACCACCTGACATCACCGCCGTGATGTCAGGAGCCACCCTCAGTGTTATAAAACAAGCCGTATGTCAGGGTTGATCTAGTCTCATCATCGGCATTAGACCCAGTCCTAACCCTTCCAGAGTGAGCAACATAGACCCAATCAGGAATAGCTCATCAGGCAATCCAGTGTAATCAGCGACGCTCGAGGAACATATTGACCCTACACAGAGTACCAGGACAACTGGCTGGCCGTACAAACCAGCTAGGCCTCTCAGTGGCTCTTGAGCCCGGTTCTAAACAATCAGCCGATTATAAGTGTTACAGCCACCATGAGGCTGATTTGAACATTTTCAAGTGGCATTTCTTCCTCAGCCTAGTGGGAATGTGCGTGCTCAATTTCACGGAAATCGCATACTGCGTAGATGATTTGAGGCATTTTGTTCAAAACAAACCAATCCTGCAAACTTTGGAAGCCAATCTTAGCCAATCAGGATGAAATATGGAAAATCGGACATATCTATGTTGATCACATGACTATAGAGATACTGTGTACCGATTTGCATGATGTTTGGATAAAATCTGTAGGAGTAATATTTAAATAAAATTGCACAAATTGGTCTCCTGGTGGCGCTATAACAGGCCCATGTGAAGAATGCATGTCAGAGGTTCTGAATTGGCATCCAGGGAGTGTGTGTGCACAGTTTCGCAGCGAGCGGGCCAACGGTGCCGGAGATTAGCTGTTCACAGACAGATGGACACACACACGGACACACGGACGGACGGACAAGGGGTAAAACATACTCTCTCGCCATGCCTTTCGGCCTGGCGGAGACAAAAATGAATGGCCGTGACAAGCCAGCTCACCACATCATTAAGAACATTCACCTCAGCCACAATCTGTTCATTTCGCTACTACGACTACTGCTAAGCAAGGATCTCTATTGCAGTTTCAACCCGGCTGCAGAGGTATTTACTGGAAAGCAGATGACCATAGTTGAAGGAATAACTTCGCTAAATTAATTTGTATAAGTTATTTCATACTAGTGTTTATGTTTTATATTGATATTGATGTAACTGTAAAGTGAATTAATGCAATTTAATCTGTTTTTATATTGATATTGATGTAAATGTAATGTGAATAAATGCAATCTCATGTTGTAGTTTTTTTTGTATGTGTTTTGTAATATGCTTTTGTGTGGACCCCAGTATGGCTGATTGCCATGGCTTCAGCTAATGGGGATCTTTTTCAAATAAACAAATAAACCATCTGACTTTTGAACTAGGCCTGAACACTGGAGCACTTTCCTTTTCACTGACTGTTTTTCCTTATGTTGGATACCTTCCTTTGTGTGGAAACCACTTAAACCCTTACCCCAGCTATTTTCAGCAAAAAAAAACTTTCCCCCACGATAACAGAAAACATAAAATACACTATCATAGAGCCCTGAGGGACTCCGCTAAATAATATGGGGTTTAATTGGATATGCTGACTACTTTTCTACCTTTTCAGCCTCTACCGGCACCCCCACAATTGAGGGGCACCGTGACACTCCCACAATAACTTTAGAAGATGTGAACACCCTCTAACATCTAAGATATATGCAGACACAACACAAATGTCTATTTATCATTATTTAATACAAGTTAAAACAAATGCATAATGAACTAAAGAAATACCAAACAAAAGCCAAACTAAAACAAACAAACAAAACAATTATCTCCACTTGGTACAGCCTGACAAGGTAATTGACAGACAGTCTTAATAAGGTGATTGATCAGTTTTAGGGGCCGGTCTGACTGGAACTACGGAAGCATGGACTATTTTCCATTGTAGAAGAACCAATATTCAAGTCCGTGATGTCACAGATTTGGAAATCACGTTTTCAATCACGTTTCCAAAAAAACTCCAAAATCATGTTTATTATGTTAACTTAACTTCATTCAAACATCATTTGTGAAGTGCCCCGTTAATATCACAATATATTTGAATCTATATCAGAATTATGGCACAATTTGTCTCAAGCATGCGTCGGATTACAACATAGATGAACAAGAATTATTTTCTGTCAATTCTTTCTCAATTATTCTGACATATTTGGCACAATAACGGTGTGATACAATAACGGTGTGATTACCAACTTCACTGCCCCATTGATTGAAGTATCCAATTTGATTAGTGTCACTGTCAAGATCTGTCACAGACAATGAATGGCCTTTAATGCTTAACACTAAAGTACTTGGTCAGTGGGCCATATTCAATTGGACAGATAACAGTGCTGTTCTCATTTTGAAGTCTGTGTCACAGGCTATGTTGTCCCTTGATTTTATACTGATGTTAAAGGACCACTTCATCCATTTTCAACCTTATCTTCATATAATTGGTCCTCACTAATGCTAATTATATGATGGCAAAATGTCTGTCTACTCACTATATGTCTCAATGGTGGACTGTGCACAGTTCAGAAACCTGCAGACCATCATTGATAGGCAGCTTTTAAACATTCATCTATTCATGGCAGACATAGTCTCAGTCAGAGGAGAGGTTTGTCAAAGTTCTTGGAGTGTAGCGTACTGAATACCAACCCAGATTCCCTCATTCTCTTTGAATTTCAACGCAGTAACCTTGTTGTGCAGCAAGCACTCAGCAATTCACCGTCCAGCAGGTGCAGTACATTTTTTCTTTTGTCAAATAGACTTTTTGGGTTTTTTTGATTTGTGATGCTTTGAAGACAGAGATGAAAAGCAGGTTGTGTTCTCACATCCTTGAAAAAGCTCTTCCACAATGGAACAACTTTGAATGTTTGATACCAAGGTTTAGAGCTGGGGATCTTTAAAGAAAAATATATATTGATTGATTGAATACATTATTAGTCAGAAATGTAAACAGCATGTGGTACAGTAAGACATTAAGGCTAAAAGGATAACAAGACGAAGTCCTGGGGACTTGTTTCCATTGTGGTCCTATGTATTGAATTCATCAACATAGCATACATTGTACATTTCATCAACAAATACAAACACTATGTACAAATAAAAAAATTAAAAACAACGGCATTGATTGACACCTCCTTTCGATGGGCATTTACTTTTACCTCCCCTTTGGTCCCCTCATAGATGTTTATTTCAGGTCAGTTTTGAAAGAAACCAGTGATGAGAGAGTAGTAGAATTAATATTCTCCCACGTTTGTTCTAAATTTGGGGGGTACCAGATCATGGCTTCCTAGTGTTGTGGCTGTGGATGTCACTCACTTTGGAGAAGTAGTTAGACAGGTATGAGGGTATTGAGAGCACTGTTCCTTTGAGTATCTTAAATACCAATCCTATTGATATTTGCTTAACCCTGTCTTCTACCCTGAGCCATCCCAAACTAGCAAAGTGTGTAAATATGGGCTTACGGCCGAGAAGTAGTCGTATCAGTTTGTTTTGGTGATGTTTTAGTGATGTTGGAGAACCAAGAGCTGCAAGCATAATCAAAATGGTCATTGAATGAGGGCTTGAGAGCACTTTTGTTGAGAACATGGAGGACTTTGAAGCAGTAAGGCTAATGTTTGACAATGTATTTGTCTTTTCTGTCGATTGATTTCTCTTTAAATTATCCAACCTAGCAGCCAATAAAAGTCTTGTTTAAGGGCTTTTTACGTGGGGAGGGATTAACGTGTTGTACATTTTCAATGAGACACAAGGTGATCGTTCCTGAATGTTTGTTGAACGTCTTCTGGGGAACAAAAGAGACGTGACTCACTCTTGGACATGCCAAGGCCCTCTCAGAACTATGTGGTAGAGATTTGTGTCACTCTCAGAACACTGTGGTAGAGATCTGTGTCACCTCTGACTGCAGATCGTGCTGGATCCTCCGAGAACGAGAGCAGTGGGGGATCCGCTCCATGCCTAGTCATACCGGCTTCTTCCCGGGTTCCGACGGGGCGCAGACGGACACCGGTTCCCTGGTGGCGTTCCGACCTCTGCTCAGGCTGTTCTGGTCCGGCATGGGCCGGCAGGGCAGGCAGAAGTCCCGGAAGCACCTCTTGAAGTTCTCGTCCAGGAAGGCGTAGAGGACGAGGTTGAGGCTGCTGCTGAACGCAAAGATGAACACGCAGATCTTAGTCACTGTGTCCCAGTATCAGTCTGGTTCAGGGAACTTCAACATGCAGATGACCTTACCTGGAGAGAGAGAGCCTTATTCAGTCACAAAGGTCACGAGAAACTAGCATTCAATCAACACAGCAACTTTGAGCTCTCTCTGTAGTAAGGTCACTCACAGTGTACTACGGTAACCATACCAGCTCTATGGGCTGTTAACAGTTAAAGTGGTGGTGCCATGGTTTTGCACTTTTTCTGTTTTTCATGTGTCTATGATAGCGGAGCAGATAAGTGCTACGATCTTTCAATTTATGATAAAAGCGTGAAAATTGGCATGAGCAGTCTCCATGGGTCACTTGACAAGAAAATTGTCCGAGGCAGTTGTAATTTCAAGATGACGGCCATTTTTCAAGATGGCCGACACCTTAGTGGGCAGTTAAGTGATATGATGGTTTATTTGGTGATACAAGCATGAAAATTGGCATGAGCAGTCTCTGTGGGTCACTTGACAATAGGCCACCCACAGCTACTTGAAATGTCAAGATGGCGGCCATTTTTCAAGATGGCCAACACTTTAGTGGAGCAATTAAGTTATATAATGGTTTATTTGGTGATACAAGCATGAAAATTGGCATGAGCAGTCTCTGTGGGTCACTTGACAATAGGCCACCCACAGCTACTTGAAATTTCAAGATGGCGGCCATTTTTCAAGATGGCCGACACTTTAGTGGAGCAATTAAGTTATATAATGGTTTATTTGGTGATACAAGCATTACAATTGGCATGAGCAGTCTCTAAGGGTTGCTTGACAAGAAAACACTCCCAGCCAAGATGGCCGCCCCCTGGATCCTCAAAAGATAAATTTTCTCATAGAAATGTGTGTTCTTTTTTTCATTAAGGATAATTATACGATTATTATTATGCTAAAGAACAACTTTTAACACATCACAATACAGTTGTGTTGATTTGTTGATCATAGATAGATTAGATAAGAGTGAATATCTGCACTACCAGGGCACACTGGTGATATATCACTGCTGTTAAACTCAGAGTGGGGTTCAATGTCAGCTAATTGAAAGTTAGTATCCCAAATACTGTCTAATTTACCCCAAAACAATTAGATAGCCGCACCTGAATTGACAGGTTGTGCCAGCGCGGGAGAGCCGAGCCAAGGTTAATGGGGTTTTAGTTAACCGGATGGTGTACAGATCGCACAGGATTTAAATGGCATTGGATGAACGATCGGACCAAGTGTAGGGTTAAGGCACGAACTTAGTTGTATCCCATACATCAAAGTGCTTGGTAAAAGGTGGTAAAAGGATAAACCCTCGGCCTCTGCCTATGCTGCAGACATGGCAGAAGCCATCATAACAGTTGAGAAAACTAACTGGGACAGATGTTTCATTTGTCAGCAGGTCACCAAGGAAAAACTCATTCAGCCGAGTTTATTCAACAGAGAGCACGATCGTACTGGTTATGATACCATTGCAAGAAATGTTCCATTATTTCATAAGATCAATGCTCTGCCTATCTTACTTAGTCTAACCCGACTAGATGAAGGTGATGGCATAGAAAGCACATTGACAAGAAACAGAGCAAAATATCATTTAAGCTGTAAACTTAGGTTCAACAACACAGAGCTGGAAAGGGCCCAAAAGAGAGTATCTACATATGCTGAAGACACCAAAGGTACCAAAGATATCCATGTCAAGAGGCCAAGAAGATCCCAGCCCTCGAAAGCTTTGTGATTTATCTGTGAAGATGAGAGTGCAACGTCCTCCTTAAGTGACGCAATGACAATGAAACTTAATGAACGGGTTAATGAATGTGCCAGGAATTTAAGCGACACAAAGCTCCTTGCAAAGCTTATTGCTGGTGATGTTGTTGCACAGGAATTTAAATACCATCCTGCCTGTCTTGTTGGACTGTACAACAGAGAGCGAGACCATCTCAATGCCCTCAAGCATGAGCAGAGCCTCAAAAGCTCAGCTAGCCATAACTGGTATCCCTCAAGTTTCCCTCTGTGTTTTCAAGTGTAGGCCTATGGCTCGGCTTCCCCTCGCCACATCGGTGCATCATGTTTTACTTTGTCACCAGTTTATTAGTGTGTAATTTTCAGTTGTTACTTTGTAACATTGCTTCCACTGCCATACGTAACAGTGAAGCACATTTTCAGTTTAGTTCCTTACTATAGTTTGTCATGGTTCCGTGGCTACTGCCATTCAGTATTAGCCATTGCTCAATTATAATTTTGGAGCACTGTCCGTTCAGCACCACAACTGTGCTAATCAGCACCACAACTGTGCTAATGTATTAGTCATATTTTTTGTTCCCCCATCTCTTAGTATTTATTTGACACATGTAATGTAATGTTGTGACTGTTACCTTGTCGTGGTAAGGGAGCTTGAGTACCTCAGTGAACCCTGAGAGCTATGGCTGAGGCAACTCCTGACAGGTTTTACCAAACTGGACAGGTCGTGATCGAGGAGTCAGACAAAACACAGTCAAACAACCTCTCTTGACAGAGCTTTTTGAGGAACCCAATACATTTCTATGAGAAAAGGTATCATTTAAAGATCCACATGGCGGACGGCAGTCATCTTGAAATTTCAAGTGGTGGTTGTGGGGTTTCTTGTCAAATTACCTTTTGAGACGGCTCATGGCAATTTTCATGCTTATATCACCAACTAAATGATTTCTTAAGCTTAACTGCTCCACTAAGGTGGTGGCCATCTTGAAAAATGGCCGCCATTTTGAAATTTAAAGTAGCTGTGGGTGGCTTATTGTCAAGTGACCCACAGAGACTGCTCATGCCAATTGTCATGCTTATATCACCAAATGAACTATTATATAACTTAAATGCTCCACTAAAGTGTCGGCCATCTTGAAAAATGGCCGCCATCTTGAAATTTCAAGTAGCTGTGGGTGGCATATTGTCAAGTGACCCACAGAGACTGCTCATGCCAATTTTCATGCTTGTATCACCAAATAAACCATTATATAACTTAATTGCTCCACTAAAGTGTTGGCCATCTTGAAAAATGGCCGCCATGTTGAAATGTCAAGTAGCTGTGGGTGGCCTATTGTCAAGTGACCCACAGAGACTATTCATGCCAATTTTCATGCTTGTATCACCAAATAAACCATCATATCGCTTAACTGCCCACTAAGGTGTCGGCCATCTTGAAAAAAGGCCGCCATCTTGAAATTACAACTACCTCGGACAATTTTCTTGTCAAGTGACCCATGGAGACTGCTCATGCCAATTTTCACGCTTTTATCATCAACTGAAAGATTCTGCCAGAAAAAAGCATTTAGCCGCTCCGCTATGAGGTTGATAGAACTTCATTAAGCCCCCTGGTGGTGTTTTTATGGTGTTTTATGTCTTCTCTGACTATTTTGAGTTTCTACCTGGAGGCTGAAAAAAAAAACTCCTCCTAGGAAAAAAAATCTTCCTCCTAGTATAACCATAATACCTGATGATTATGTTTTAGGGGGGGGGGGGATCACTGAAAATCACGGCACCCCGTCTTTAATAACATTACAGTAAAGCTGTACATTGACGCTGAGAAGCACTGCGGTCAGACACTTTTTTTATCGCTCCCTTCACCCAGGGCTAATGAAGGCTGGGTGATGAAAGCTTTTATTTCTCTTACATGGGATTAAACCAAAGGAGCACTTCACCCATTTCTTACTTTATCATCATATAATTGGTCCTCAGTAATGCTCATTATAAGATGGCGCCTTTTCTGTCTACTCACTCTGTGTCTCAGAGGAGGGTTCAGTTCAGAAATATCATTTCAAACAAGATTTAAACCTTTTAAATGTATTTTGTATGAGTCAAGAACAATGGCTTAGTTTAGTTTAGTTTAGTTTATTTCGATCCTTACATTTCAGCAGGCCAACTTTCCAGGTATATAGAGGCTACAGTTTCTATTCTATTCAGTAGTTTCTATTATATAATCCTCAACAATGATGTCATTATGGTAGGCAGGTTTCTGAACTGTCCACAGCCCATAATGATCATAGTGAAGACAAATTGTTATGAAGATCAGATTGAAAATGGGCAAAGTTCTCCTTTAACAGGGTTCCCACCACCATGACACAATTGATACTGCAATGAAGTCATTACGTATCATAACATAAAAAGGGGTTATTATCTCACCACTGTCTGACACTTTGGTCACCGCCATGACCATGATGGGCACCCCGATGGCCGAGGACAGCACCCAGACGAGGACATTGATCAGCTTGGCTCTGGCGGGCGTTCTGAACTCCAGAGCTCTGACGGGGTGACACACGGCGATGTAGCGATCCACACTCATCATGGTGAGCGTGAAAATGCTGGTGAACATGTTGTAGTAATCTATAGCGATGACCACTTTGCACAGCACCTCGCCGAAGGCCCACGTGTTCATGAGGTATTTGGCGCTCTGGAAGGGAAGCGTGCTGGTGGCCAAGGCGTCGGCCAGAGCCAGGTTGAAGATGTAGATGTTTGTGGCCGTCTTCATCTTGGTGTATCTGCTCAGGGTCACAGAGCAAAGGATACATTAGTTTTGGGATTAGCAGTGGGGAGAGCTCAAGTTGTGAGCTTGTAGATGTGCTATTTTTGCTACTTTTACGTACACTGTACGTACAGCATATTATAAAAGAAATATACTAAATCCCTAAAAGTGGATTTAATTCATTAACACATTAAAAATAAATGAAATATGGAGATGCAGAGTTTCTGAACAGTGTGTGGTGGGAACAGGGATTTGTAAATGATGCTTGCAGTGTGGTGTGTTTTTATATCCTTGGATGAGAACTAATTGCCTCATGTTAGAGATATGCAGAACACACACCATGTAATGCTATTTCTCCATGGCTTAGCTCTAGTTAGTTCTAAATGAGTGATTTGAGATAACGCTATGATACAACTGGCTTGTTGCTCTCTAATCAAGCATCATACTCGCAGGGAAGACACACAGGTGTTAAAAAAAAAATCCCTCAGTTTGTGTGTGTGTGCGTGCATGCATGTGCGTGAGCGCGCACGTGTTGTGTTCATGCATAGAGTCTGTGTTTGTGTGAATATTCTTGACTTTAACTTCACTTTACTTTCTTAACTGTAAGTCTCTTGGTGCTTTGCAGTACATATTTTTTTAAATATATGAATATTGACATATCAGGGTCAGTGATTCTCAACAGGGATGCTTACTGTACAGTAGTGTATGTTCATATACAGTATGTATGCTACTTCACAGCAGTAAGCCTCCTAAAAGGAAAGTATTCTCACATGACTTGATTAGATATTCTACTGTATGTACAAGGCAGCATACATGCACTTGCCTTGTATTGATCTGAATAACTTTAGTCTACATGGGATTCTTAATGCATACATACATACATAAATGTCATGAAACCAGGTGGTGGTGCCTAGGGGTGCTTTATGAATTAATAGTGCTGAGACTGGGACATCAATGTGTGAATATATGATCTATCAATGCATTTACAGCAGTTATCCTCAAAGGATCTACATCACCTCAGTGTAGGGGTCAGTAGAAAGTACTCATTATGCCGAATGTCCCATTTCAAGTTTTCAAATGTATACAAATATTTTTAAACTAGCAGATCTACAAGCTCACAATGCGTCGCATCGCAACGCATTGTGAGCTTGTAGATCGGCTATTTTCAAATGGCCGAAATATATATAGGGTGAAGTGTATGTTTCGTAATAATAATCAAAATCTACAAAGTAACTAGTAACTAAAGTTGTCAAATAATAGTAGTGGAGTAAAAGTACAATATTTGCCTCTGAGATGTAGTGGAGTAGAAGTAAAAGTACTGAAAATTGGAAATACTCGAGTAAAGTAAAAAATACCTCAAAATTGTACTTAAGTACAGTACTTGAGTAAATGTACTCTTTTGCTTTACACCACTGCCCACTCATGGACAATATTGGTGAAGGATGACTCATCTGACCATAAAACCATTCTCCACATCTCTGTAGACCAGAGTCTATGGTTTTCTGCACCACTGAACTCTCTAATGTGCATTAGTGTTTGTAATGAGCTGTGTACTTTAGTCACTGTTTAAACAGCAGCCAGTTGAGCAGTCTTCTTTGTGACTGAAGCTCATCCATGCCATCCATGACCCAACAATGAACCTCTTCCAAAGTCACTTACATATTTTTCTTCTTGCCTGCCTCAAATATTTTCATCTTGCTATCTTGATCTAAATCACAGGCCGCTGGGCCTGCTCAGCATGTATATATTTATGCCACAGAGCATGAGGGTGTAAATTGCTTAATTGCATCATGCCTGTACAGATTTGTTATGTTTCTCCACTAATTTTTCAGGTTTGTTCTTGAACCATATGCAATCCCTGGGCCCAATCCCAATGTTCGCTGGGCTGAACATTCAGTTCAATTGAAGATCTTCAAGCTCTCAATGTGTCACGTGAGCTTGTAGATCTGTTTTTTTTTTTTTTGGTGTAGAGCTTGTAGATCTGTTTTTTTTTTGTGTAGAGGGAAATACTAGTGGCCCGGGGGACCACAGTCACTAGGGTTTAAATGGTTAATTTGTCACTATATACCTGTATAATGTACTGTATATATACAGTACAGTGTATGTACAGTACAGTACGTGTATATCACCTCACTTAGAGTGAGGATCTTAAGAGTTAAACACTCATGGCTTTTTCTGTGTGATTTGTGGGGTCTTTTTGCCGTGGCAAAAATTCATGATTTTCCAAATTAATTGAGAATTTCCAGCGATGCTTCTGATGATTTGCAAGAAGGGAGAACAGAGCACTCATGAATATTTTAGCAGAGATAAAAGGTAGTTCTATTTCATACAGACAATCAAACTATCTGATTAAGTATGCAGTGAAGAATCCAAATTAAAGCAATGCCATGGTCAGGATTGGAATATTCAGTTACTCTGCACTAAGGATTTGGTAAGTACTTCCTCTGCATATTAGATGGGCAACCTCGGTTTATGGTTTTAAGAGACAACTAAAGACACACTTTTATGACCTTGCTTTTAATTGAATTCAATCTAACTTTGCGTTTGAGTTCACTTCCTTACATTTAGTTTAAATTTCACTCTTTACTAGATCCTTACTTTTATTTAATTATTTTTGACCATTGTTTTATTTTAATGTAAAGCAGTTTGAACTGCATTTATGTCTGAAAGGTGCTCTATAAATAAAGGTTATGTCATTCTTTAATAATTCACAGCAGCTATTAATGCCATACATCATGTTGTGCCTCTGAAGAAGCTGTTAATATACATTATTGGGTATTTCCATTTACAAAAAACAACAACATTCATATGCACATTTTCTAAAGCCTTTTCAACTGGATAGGTTTAGCCATTTTGATTTATTGAAGAGCCTATTAAAGTTATGTTTCCTCAAATGTTTCACCAAGGTTTTTGTGAGTCCATTGATTAGCAGTTGTCCCTAGATGATATAACACTGAACACAAAAAAAAAGTGTGTGTGTAGTAGGCCTTTAGGGAAGAACATGATATCTTCAAAGTGTGGGAACAGAATGAGTTGTTATTGTTTACTTAGACTGTGACTAATGAGCTTTTAATATTCGACGTTCCGTAAGAACTGTCTGTGACTTAAAATACATCACCGTAGTAGCACTGTGATGTCTGTGAGAATACATGAAATATTTATACTCAGGGAAAGAGAAAATGATTGTATGACAGCACCAGTAGTCAGATCTGAAGGGCATAAATAGACTTGAATTTTGTGTAGTTCACCCTTAGCAAGCAGACGGTAGTAATCTATGTAGTACTGTAGTAGTACTGTACTGTAATACTGCCCTTGATGGGGATTTGTTCTTCAATCTGTTCCAATCCTTTGATTCAGCACATGAGCCTTGTCAACTGTCAGGGGAGAGGATTACATTTGTTTTGCCAATTACGTTCATGATTCCACTGTGATTCAAAGGAAGTTATTTCCCCTCTTCTAATCTGAGCTGGCATGACGCACCCAATATCCCACCGTGCACTATGTGTGCCACCTCAATATCCCACTGTGCATGATTTGTGCCACCCCGATGCCTCCCGAAGTGCCTAAGACAGTTTATACTGTGAGAGATAAGAGGTTTTTTAGATGAAACCCTGATTTTGTAGTTTATTTTCCAATGTAGGAAACTACATTAAACTACATGTTAAAACTACACCAGATTAAAAACATGGCAGGCTAATAAGCAACAAATAGCATTTAATGAAATGGTTGAGTTAGATTTAGGTGTGCTCAGAACCATGTTGTTCCAATGTGCACGCATAGGCGGTAGTCAATCAATAGTATGGTCAATGCACACTGACACGCATAAATCTAACTTAGCTGCACTATGTCACAGTGTAGACTACAAAACCACCCTAGGATTTTATCCTCTTTAAGTCGTTTCTCTGTCTACAAGCTGACTGTGAGTTTATAGATCCGCTATTTTCGGTGCAAGACAGCGGCATGCAAAAAAGTATAAATCAGGGGTTACAGTCAACATGCACAGTGGGAGCATGGTTAGATGACACCATGACAACACTTGGTGGCATGACAAAAAATAGCCAACAGTAGAACTTGCTGCAGGGTCTCTTGTTCATGGTAATACAGTGATTTGCAGGGATTTGCTCTGGGCAGAGAGTTGCAGGTTGTTGCCACTGATGCAAAGCATGCGGCCGACCTCAGCAGGTGCACAGCTCAATCCTGCTGCGACGAGACACAATGGTCTAATTCCTAGTGAGGGAGGCTGACAGATGTTTATGCATAAATCACACAGGCTGTGAAGAAACAGCAGCTCTCTCCTACACGCTCACGCTCACTTAACACATTGGGTGCCAGAGGTTTATTAAAATATTATACGTTGAGTGCCTGCATTTCTTCCATCCACTTGCGTTAAACGTTTCGTGCTGTGAGAAGCCCAGACGCGGAAATGCATGTAAACAAAGCGTGCGTGCGAGACGGCGGAGGGTCCCGACTAACGCCTGGAACAATAATATTTCCAACGCGACCCTCCATTGCAGCGTGATCGCCGATCGAAAACGGCTCGTTTCCACCACGTTAAAAAGAAATGGAGATATTAAGCTTTTAGTCAAGGAGATAACATTGAAAACGCCGACCGGAAGGATTTTTGACATGGAGCCAGATCCAGCCTCTTCTTCTCAGAAACTCTTTGGGTGATGTCAAAGTTTCGTTTTAGCGCCCCACGTGGCCCACATGTATAAAAATAGAATTGGGTCAAAAACGGTCCGGACCGTTTTCGGCACTTCTCGTTTGGACCCTCAAAAACGGTCCGGACCGTTTTTGGCATTCAATGTGTTAACTAGCCAGCCACAGAGCACAGAGCAATTCAAGGTTCAGTGAACATCATTAATTCACAAAGGAGAGGCTTTTTTCTTTCCGTTTTGCTGTTATAAAGGCTTGTAGAAGTTACAATGTGCCATGAAATCAGCCTTCATTGCTGGATGTCATGTTATGGCGCGTCAAGCTTTTAATGAGGAGAATCACGGGATGTGATGGTTTAATCGGTATCCTCTTTTTGTATGCCAGCTGCAGTATGCCCTGCTTCAGGCTGTCACGGTTGTCCAACCTTCTTTCTGACACATTTATTTGGTAGCACATGCCCAGCGATGGAACCCTCAGAGGGAATAAGCTCCTCAACGGTGCCCAGTGTTGAGAGCTCATGCTAAAAGCCTCCTATACTGTCACGTTCCGCAGCCCTTGGACCGTGACTGCCTTTTATGCCCTTATATGGCCGTGGACACTTTAGGCCTTTGTTCTATAGACCAATAATTTTTTTTACCAACATTGAGACTGGATGCACAGGTGATTGTTTCATACAATCATTTCTCAACCTGTTGTTTCGGGGTGCGCTGGTTTCAGCACACCCCTCTTGTGTGTTGGCTAGTGCTGCGCGCCCTAGCGAGACCTGACATAATGGGTTCGACGCTTGCGCAGTATGACGCTTGCAACCAGTGTGACGTCGTCTGTTAACGGGTCTATTTGTATATTTTTTATTGTTGTTACTTTGTTGCCCTTTTGCCTTGGTGTTCTGTACCCTTATTTTGTAGTATGTTCTGTGCCTACCTGTCTGCCCCTGTAATTATGTACCTCCCTTGTCTAACAGTCTTGTGAAAATTGTCTGTGATTTCACCTGTGTCCTCTTAGGCCACATCCACACGGATACGTTTAAAAAAATGTCACAGAGTCGTTTTCAAAAAGTTTACCGTACACACGGAATCGTCTCAAGAAATGTGTGTGTCCACACGAAACCACTGAAAACGCTACACATCCCCTGACAACGCTGTAGTACATATGCCCGGCCTGTGGGTGGCGCTGTAAAGCTGCCACAAAGCACCAAAAAGAGAGAAGAAGAGTGCGATGTAAACACATACAATGGCGGAGAATTCGAAAAGAGCTAAGAAGAACGACTCATTTGTCTGGACTGACGATGAAGTAGAACTGCCCCTTCGGGTCACACTTGATTATAAAACTAACAGACTGCAGGAGAATGTTGACTGGGAGTCCGTGGTGTCCAAATATGGTGATATAACAGACGAATTTCGGGCGCAGTATCCGACGCAGCCGACACCAGAGAGG
Organism: Gymnoscopelus braueri; assembly: GCF_963280865.1. Taxonomy (NCBI): domain Eukaryota; kingdom Metazoa; phylum Chordata; class Actinopteri; order Myctophiformes; family Myctophidae; genus Gymnoscopelus; species Gymnoscopelus braueri. The sequence goes on from NC_137613.1 coordinate 52,156,590, forward strand.
GAATACCCTCACGACGTTAACGCCAAATCAAAAACCCAGCTCACCACCAAGTTAAAGAATGTCAGAACCAAATACAGGGCGGCGGTGGACACTGGGCGTAAGAGTGGCCATGGACGTGTGGTGTACTTGTATTTTGAGCTGTGTTTAGAGATCTGGGGTGGGTCGCCAGCCACGCGCACCCTCGACGCCGGCATTGAGACTGGGAGCCTGGAGTCTGGGAGCCTGGAGACGAGCCTGGAAGAATCGTCTTCCATACAAAGTTCATCTCCGACTTTGGAGCTGGCAAATGAATCGCCACACTCCACTGAATCCAGTGAAAGTCAGCCAACTGCCGCGGCTGTAAAGCAACGCAGGGATTTGCTCCAGGTAGGTTCATGATATAAAGCTCAACAGGCTTGCTATTAGCCCCATTTGGAACCTCTCCATCCGAGCTATACAGCCGAGGGAGAGGTTCCAAATGGGGCTAGCTTGGTATATGCTCTGGTGACATTTTAAATTGTTGTAAACTAATAAGTAATTCATTTGAAAAAGAGGGACATTTTGACTGAAATGCTGTGATGTGTGTTAAATATTGAATAATGGGTAATCTTACAATGGAAACCATAATGTTCCCGTTTTTTTTGGGGGGGGGGGTCACAGTATATATTATGCAACTGTAAATTACTAGAAGTTAGTATCCCCCCCTAACCCCGCCAAAGAAAATGTCGTTTGGGGGTACAAAATCATGGGATATAAAAAAAAAAAAAAAAAGAAAAACCCAGAGGATCGCCAGACGCAGCGCAGACAACATGCAGCAGATAAATACAAACATTGCCAGCATTACCAGCACTATTCAGGATGGTTTTTCCCTGATGAGACAATTACTTGTCCCACCTCAGATTGTACACGCCCACAGTAGCAGCAGTCCATATGGACAATTCCAGGGGCACTCACCACCATTCATGCCTATAGGCCCACACCCCACTACATCCCATGGGCACTCACCAGCATTCATGCCCATAAACCCACACCCCACTACACCGGCCTACACATCTAACGAAGCACACTACTCACACACAGCACGATACACAGCAACAATGACACAAGACACCCCACAGCAACAAACATCCTCATTTTCATACAGACAAGCACTGTTTGAAGACGACTGAAGCACTGAGCTTCACTTTGTTAAGTACGCAAGGTGTTCACTCTTATCTGTCATAAAGGACAGCTAACATGATGCTGCATTTTTGCACACTTATTTGCATTACCTCATTTTATAAGGAAGGTCTGGAATTGGTTGCAGCCATGTTTTATTTAACACTTTGAACATCTCACAGCTAATGGCATAAGCCCTGTTTGGAGATGACGAGAAAGCACTGAGCTTCACTTTGTTGCGTTGTACGCAAGTTACTTTAAGTTCTGTTTTAAACATGCATCTGTCAATGGACAGTTCATGTGATACTGCATTTATTTTTGCACACTTATTTGTTGCACCTTTTTCTAAGAAAGAAGTCTGGTAGTGGTTGAAGCCATGTTTTATTTTTCATTTCACAATGAACATGAGAACTTTGAAAATGGAAAAAAAGACCACATTTCCTCTTTTTTGCTATCAAAGTGTTTTGTTTACTTTTAGTGTAAACAAATGTGGGAAAGATTTGTTGTCCGTTTTGGAGCAAATATTAAAGTGCAAAATGCTGCAAATACTGTTATAGCACTGTTCTTTATATAATGGACAAAATGTGTCTACTTTGACCCTGGGGGTCCTCAGTTATAACAGGGGGCACCAAATCTTTGTCTGACAAATACAAACAAATGAAAACCGTAATTAGAAAAAGCAGTAACTACATAAGTATAATGGGAAAGAAATCCTTACTGCTCTGCTCATACAGTGACGTAACAAGCTTGTGTGCTCTTTTGTTCATAAAAGCTTTCTCTACCTTGTAATTGATACATAGAAATACAAATGCAGGCCACCCAAAAAGAGGAATAGAAAGTTGAGCAAGTGACAGTAAATGGAATGTAACATTTCTGTTCCAACATAACCAACTTAACCCATTTTCTATATTAACCACTTATAACCAAACGTATGTATTTCAGGCTGAACATTGTATACAAATCCTTTGAAAATAGCCGATCGACAAGCTCACAACGTGCTGCTATTTTTGTCAAAGACATTACATTACATTACATTACAGTCATTTAGCAGACGCTTTTATCCAAAGCGACTTACAATAAGTGTATTCAACATAGGTAGGGAACGAAAACTACTAATCACCAGAAGTCTTTAGTGCATTTTCTGCAAAAACAAGCAACCAAGAGTATACCTAGCGCTAAGGTAAAAGTGCAATATATCAGCTACCTATTTCCTTAAACAGATGAGACAAAATAGCTAAATCAAATGAGCATGAGCTAAAACAAATAAGTGTATCGACTAAACAAGATCCAATAAACAATACAACAATAGAAAACAAGCGTTCGTACAACTAGTTAACAACAAGTAGGTCAGGCAGAGAGGAAGGGTAGTGTTTCCTGAAGAGGTGGGTTTTCAGCCTGCGGCGAAATATGGGCAGTGACTCTGCTGTCCTAACATCAGTGGGAAGTTCATTCCACCACTGTGGGGCCAGAACAGAAAAGAGTCGTGACCGTGTGGATCGGCCAGAAGGACCCTTGAGTGACGAGGCAATCAGTCGCCCCGAGGTGGCAGACCGAAGTGGTCGGGCAGGGGTGTAGGCATCGACCATAGCCCGGAGGTAAGAAGGAGCTGTTCCTTTCACTGCCCTATAGGCTAGCACCAGGGTTTTGAACTGGATGCGAGCCGCTACGGGGAGCCAGTGTAGAGAACGGAGAAGGATGGTTGTGTGGGAGAACAAAGAGGTTTGGCGTAGAGTGTAAAAAGAGCAGACCAAATGCAAAGCCTTTAACATGAATCCAACATTTATGGAAAAGATGTGTAAACATAAAAAAAAATGATGGTGCTAATACTGTAGATGGGTATCATAGTCAGTGTCATGTCAGTATCGTGGTCAGTAATATCTCAACATCATGTCAGTGTCATTGTCAGTACCATGGTCAGCATCATTGTCAATATCATGGTCAGCATCATTGTCAATATCATGGTCAGTAGTGTCATGTCAGTACCATGGTCAGTAGTATCATGTCAGTACCATTGTCAATATCATTGTCAGCATCATGTCATTGTCAGTATCATGTCAGTGTCATGGTCAGTATCATGTCACTATGAAGCAATCTATGAAATCTAGGAAAATGTTTAATGGGCAACACAATTTTAAACAGTACATAGTGGGGGCCCCTGTTTCATCTGTCTGTCAGCTATGGGGTCCTTGGCCTGAAAAACTGTGAAAACCCCTGCTGTACAATATCCGATTTTTACTGGCAAGTGGCTGCTTGATCTCTATATGGGTGCCATCAACTGCTCCAAAACATTGTGGCATGCCATGAGCCTGATGGAAGCCCACAACCAGCTCCTCTGCCTCGGGCTCCGTAAAAGGCAGCTTGATGTATTTTGGACCCAGGTGGATGGTGATCGCTCTGCATACCTGCCTTATGATGACGGAAACAGCCTGTCGCGACACGCCGAAGGCGTTAGCAGTCTTCCTTAGCCTTCCCTCGTCGCTCAGGTAGTACAGCAGTAACGCCACCTTTTGATTGAATACTTTATTTAGAAAAGACATGGAAGCAGTGCATGGAAGTACAATTCACAATCATAGGTTCTCTAAACTGGATCGCTCATAAAAGCACGATGGCTTATTTAAAATAAGATCCCCAAGCACTCAAATGATGATGACATTTAAGAAACCAGACGGTAGCACTTGCTATGCATCCCATGTCTAGAACGCATTATACACATACTTATAAGGCATTATAATCTGATCATAATCCTGTATAATAATATTTATAAGAGCTCATAAATAATCATAATGCTTTATAACCATAACACATTATAAAGCTTATTATAATGACTTATAAGTTCAAGTATAAATGCATTGTATTGTATTTGTATTATGCACGTGATGATTACAGTCATAAATATTCATAACAACGTATAATGCAATCATAACACATTATACAGCATGTTATAATGACTTATAATGTAAAGTATTATAATACTTCATAATTGCCGCCCACTTGGTAACACTTGCTATGCAACCCAAAATGAATTCTCATAGTTATAATCCATTATTATAATCAATTGCTAATGCTTTATTATCACAGTTATAATGCATTATAAGTAATAATAAGGCATTATAAACGTGACAATAAAGCCTTATCAAAAGATCATAAAGTAACAAATGACCACTTATAATCGTAGTATAATGCATTATAATAATCATTATAATAATTATGACACATAACAGTGATAATAAAGCATTATCAATTGATTATAATGGATTATAACTATGATAATTAATTTGAGATGCATAGCAAATGTTACCAATTTGGCAGCAATTATGAAGTATTATAACACTTGATACTTATAAGTCTTTATGAAATGACTTATAATGTGTTGTTGTTATGGTTATAAAACATGAGTATTTATACAGGGTTATGAGCAGATTATAATGCCTTATAAGTATGTTCATTATGCGTTATACACATAGGATGCATAGCAAGTGCTACCAACCAGACGGTAGCACTTGCTATGCATCCCAAACAGACAAAAATACACTACTATGCAGAACGTCTACAAACAGCTTACAGGTTGCTGGTATGAAAAACAAGAAATATGTATACATTATGTACCTTCTTCAGTGGATCGATTGGTGCCCTCATGTTTGTCGTTTCACCTTCAATATATGGCCGGAGTTCTTCGCACAGGGCGACGACAGACGGTCTGCTCATCCGAAAGTTCTCCTTCCATTCATCCTCCACGACAACACCATTGACAAAGTTGTCCCACCAAGCGCTGGTTCTGCCCGGTCTCACCCAAAACTTCCTGATGGTTGCCCTTCTGGTAGTTCTCCGCGGTGGATTTAAAATCAAGTTGTGGTATATGCTGTTCTCCATGTCCACTTGTTGCTGACGGTGGTATTGTAGTAGCAGCAAATTCTGCTGTAAAAGCCCTAAAGCGCTAATGATCTCCTGCAGCACGAACGCAACGCCGATGCGGGCCGCCATGTTTGTTGTTGTGGGGCGGGGGGGACGGGGGGGGCGGGGGGACGGGCGGGTTTAAGCGAGAGGTGGAGCTATAGCGTCATCGGTTCAGGAAAGATGCGTATTGCCGTATTTGGTTGTACACACGGAGACGCAAGGGTGGCGTTTTCAGATTTATTCACTCTGGGACCCGTTTTCAAAAATAAGCGTATTGCGGACCTAAAACGCCGGCTCTGTGTGGCCAAAACGTGCAAACGATTAAAAACGTATGCTGTTTCACCTAAAATCGTCTCCGTGTGGATGTGGCCTTAGTCCCCCAGCCTATCCCAGTGTTGATTGTCAGTTGAGTGCACCTGTGTCCTGTTACCCCTGTGTCTATATAAATGCCCCTGTTTCTTCAGTTCCTGGGCAGGCTGTTGTTTAGTGTTAGTGTGTTATGTCCTGTACATAGATTGAAAACCACCTGTGTTTTGAGTCTTTTTGACATCCCCATTTAATGGGGAGTTTGAGTTGGAAAATAAACCTCCAGAACTTTGATTCCTGCCTATACAGTTTCAGTTGGAGCAGGAAAGGTTGAGAGTGTGAGACAGTGTTAGAAAGGGAGAAACCAAAGTTAGAAAAGGAGTTATTCTTAGAGAGCGAGAGATTTACACTGGAGCACATGAAGCTTGAAGTTTGATCAAGCTCTCCTTTGTCATGCAGTTAAAAATAAAGGTCATTGGGAGTAGGAATGTTAATTCAGTAAGGGGGGACAGACAGACAGTGGGAATGTCCATTCAGTAAGGGGAGACAGACAGACCGTGGGAATGTCCATTCAGTAAGGTGGGACAGAAAGACAGTCAGTGGGAATGTCCATTCAGTAAGAGGAGACAGACAGACAGTCAGTGGGAATGTCCATTCAGTAAGGTGGGACAGAAAGACAGTGGGAATGTCCATTCAGTAAGGGGAGACAGACAGTCGTAGTAAATCCTGTAAAATCCTACTGGGCTGGTCACTCCTGCAATATTCTGTGAGGTAGATCGTGGTTATATTCCATTTTTCACAGAGGTGTTGTGTCTGAAGTTGGTGGCAAAGTGAAAAAAAAAACCTGTAAAAATCTTTTTTTTGTCATTTTAAGTTGTGCAAAGGGTAAAGTTGTGTATACAGATGTCTTGTATCATGTATACAGCAGCAGCCTGTTTACAGATACGTTCTATTATGAACATTATGAAATATCTGTGTGAGCAGTCTGTACAGCAGTAACTACAATTTCCGAGAGGTGACACTTTTATTTTAATCATTTTTTTAAAGGTATTTGTTTGTTTGTGTGATGCGACTTTTTGATGTTTTTAGTGTCTTTACCGTTGGCCCGGCACCTCTAAAGAACCGGTGTGCATTGCACTTCTGTATACACGAATCCACGGAGCGCTGCCCTGCGCGCAGCCATTGCTGCAGTGTCAACGCTCCGCGGACGCGACACCGCAGCAATGGCCGCCTACAGGCACCTACAGGCACCTACAGGCAGCGCGTCTGTGGATTCGTCTATAGGCTAGCCCCTTAACCATCTCGTCGGCCGTCGTGAGTACAAACTTCCCTAGGCAGTTTGTCTATCTGGAGATGATGATGTTTCATATACTTGAGTAGTATCAAATGTTCTCATCTGTCACTTTATGCATACATTATGCATAAAGTGATAGATGTCATGTTAAGTCTTTCAGTTTGTGTGTCTTTCCCTGGATTCCCTGATTGGAAAACTCAACCCAATCGGCTTCACGGATTGGCTAAGCTTTGTGGTACATTTGTGCCGCTCACAGGTCGGTCGTATGGTAGTGGTTACCATACCAGACCGGGTACTCTGACAACAAGTAAAACAAGTACAATGGGTATTGCAGAAGCACCCCTGAATGAAGAGATATAATGGTACATCATGAAAAAGTGAAAATAGTCGATCTACAAGTTCAAAAGCTCAAAACGCGCCGTGATGCAATGCGTTGTGAGCTTGTAGATCAGCTAGAATTTAGGGTTAGTACTAATACCTGAGCAGGGCCCAAATTAGGTTCTGAGAACCCATTTCCTGTCAGTCTACTGTGTACTATCAATGTAGGCCAAAAAAATATCTAAAGAAAAAAAAAAAAAAAAAACAAACTACAGAGCCAATAATAAAGCAGTCCAGTCTTCACTGATCGCGCCAGACATTTCTCATCAGGTTATGTATCAATATTTATTTGATTTCTTAAACATTTTCATGTCAAGGACCCCCAAATGGATATGTATTTGGGAGTGGACCCACATGTACATTTTTCTTTTGGCCAGGGACTACCGTAAGAGAAGTTTGTCCATACTTTCAAAAATAACCAATCTGCAAGCTCTGGGGGTCCCCGGACCCTCTTTGAGAACGACAGATTACAAATCTTTCTCTTAAGTCCTTCAGGTGCGCTGCAGTGGCACCTGCACAAATTGTGGTTGCTATGCAATGGTTTGTCTTGTGTGTAACATTAGACCATATGCTCAGCCTATATAAAGAGTAAAGATAATTTTAGGAATCTACTTTTTACCTGTGATGAAGAGTGATGGAGAGTGACATACATACCAGAGAGAGATAGAAAAACATAGAGGTCAAAGAGTAAGCAGCAATAGAGAGAACAGCACAGAGATAGTGGGAGAGAGGACAGAGAATTGAGAGACCATATATAAGGCCAACTCTTTCAGCTCCTGTCTTCTGTTCTTTAGGGGTCATAAGCCCTCACGTCTCAGGTCTTCCGCCATCATAACATGAAGAGCAGTGACAGTGACCTCCACTGTCAAATGATGAATGGACATAAAATGAAGAATGGACAGATCCCGCCAAGCTCTGTGACCAGCCAGGGACAAAGATCTCCTCAATGGCTCACCAGGACTTTAAGTCATGCGGGGGAAGTAAAGACACATCGGCTGACCTACACAGGAAAGAAAATCCACATCTCTAAACCATGTGACAAGAGCTTCCGACGTTTAGATCATATTCTGAAGTCACACCAGCGTCTCCACACTGGGGAAATACCATATCACTGCAACGAGTGTGACAAGAGTTTCAATGAGCTGGGTACTCTGAAGAAACACCAGCGTATCCATACAGGAGAAAAACCTTTCCTCTGTAATCAGTGTAACAAGAGTTTCAGTCAGTCAAGTCACCTGAAGAAACACCATCGTATCCACACTGGAGAAAAGCCATACCACTGTAAACATTGTGACAAGAGTTTTAACGATTCAAATAATCTGAGGATTCACCAGCGTGTCCACACTGGAGAAAAGCCTTTCCACTGTAAACAGTGTTACAAGCATTTCAGTCAGTCAAGTCACCTGAAGAAACACCATCGTATCCACACCGGAGAAAAGCCATACCACTGTAAACAGTGTGGCAAGAGTTTTAACGATTCAAGTAATCTGAGGACTCACCAACGTGTCCACACTGGAGAAAAGCCTTTCCACTGTAAACAGTGTTACAAGCATTTCTGTCAGTTAAGTGACCTGAAAAAACACCATCGTATTCACACTGGAGAAAGACCTTACCACTGTAAACAGTGTGACAAGAGTTTTAACGATTCAGGTCATCTGAGGACTAAACAGTGTTACAAGAGTTTCAATGGAATTGGTCATTTGAAGACACACCAGCGTATCCATACAGGAGAAAGACCTTTCCTCTGTAAACAGTGTGACAAGAGTTTCAGTGTGATTAGTAATCTGAAGAAACACCAGCAGATTCACACTGGAGAAAAGCCTTACTATTGCAGACATTGTGAAAAGAGTTTCAGGTATTCAAATACTCTGAAGTCACACAAGTGTATCCACACTGGATAGAAACCAGACACAAATGTTTGTGTTGTGACCATTTCTGTCCACCAGAACCCTCTGGTGAATAGAAATGGTCACAATACAAACATGGTCTCATGTTCAAGTAGCAAATACGTACTCTAAAGATGGCTACATACTTCACACAAAGTCCAACCGAACCATGACCTTTTTTTGGATGGCCAAACTGATAAACCCTTGGACAGACACATGCCGATACATACTGCCACCAACCGCTTCTGTGTTCTGAACACCAGAACCCGAGCAGTCAGTTATCTGCTCAAATAATCTGCCCAGCAACACTGCGTCTCGCTATGTCGGTCTTGAGCCACTGGAGTAGAGTACAGCCAGTGATGGAAATCAGTGGTTTTAATACCTGGATCTCTCTCCGACGCAATGTTGGAAGTTGACATGGAGGTACCGAGGTATTGCCATTTCTTTTTTTTCATATCTTTTTTTTTCATATCTTTTTTTATCCCACGATTTTGCAACCCCATTTATTTTCACCCAGTGCCAATTGTCTAAGTGATCCTGGGCGCTACACTCCCCCCGCCAGCCTAGGGAGCCCAGAGCCGAGCTTGTTAGGTTTATAGATCAATAATCATAAACCCCGATGCTGATGATCAGACTCCAATAAAAACACACGGACACAAGAGATCTCATTTACTTGCCAAGGAGTGTAACGACAGTACTTCACATGTATTGTCCACGATCACACTGTCGTTAAACTATTTCGCCAAGGAGTTTATTAGGAACAGGGCGTATCTACATTGTATGCTCAGTGGAAAAGTACTAGTCTTTCTCCGTCAGTTTAAGTGGGGGCTTTGTGTGGGTGCTTCTACTGATAAGACAAGAATGTTCAAACACTTGAGGCAGAGAAAGATGATCATTAAAAACAGTTGCATGAATACACACTAAGCATATAGAGAACATTGCAGGAATACAATTAAATGAATACATTAAAGAAAGAACTTAAAACACACAATATCCCACTTCATACATATCTGCACACAGATGCTGTAAACCAGTCCCTTCAGAGCTCATGCCTCCTTCAATGCACGAGAGATAACAAGCCTTCTTATCACCCCACAGCGTCCCCGGCGGGAATTGAACCCAGGGCCTTCTAGCTGTGAGGCGACAGTGCTACCGACTGCGCCAAAGACATCGCCTGATTGTCGAGGTCAGAACACAAGAATATCAACGTTCGGCCAATCACAGAAAACCACATGCACCGGGAGAACAGGTTCGACTCCAGCCCGAGACAACTTTGTTCAACTATGGCTCTGCTTGCTTTTAGCATATATACTGTACATATAACGTAACATACTCTTGTATTCATTGCATCTGTCATTCTAGACTCACAATTGATGAGATGATCAAAGCATTAATAATTACCACAAGCCACCGAGGGCACCGTTGAGCCACGAGTTCAACGATGATTGTAGCCGATAATGTAACAAAGATAGGGCTCCTCGCAACTCACGTTTATGCTCCAAGGTTTTATTCAAACAAACAGCAGATACGACGTTTCGACCCTTTCGGTCTTTTCAAGTATAAACAAGAAAGAAGGAAATTTGGCTACCAGCCCCACCTGGTAATCAGGGGCGGTACCAAGACTTAATAAACATTTTATCAAATGACAACACTTCATATTTTACATTGTTTTTACAAAAAAAGAAATATAATTTTTTTAGAAGAAATATACATTTATTTAAAAAAAAATAACAGTAGACACTATTCATTTGATCAACTCTTGCCCTGTTGACGGGTGATAGAAAAAGTTGCATATTTCTGTAATGTGACATTGAGCACATGAACCACAACGTCGATTACCATCTGGCAGGTCATCTAGGAAAGTGTGGGGTTTTTTTGGAGGCAGATCTGACTTTACCACAATGTCTCTGATGTTATGTGCTCTCCTGTATAGTAGTCTAGGGGGGATCTGAAAAGATTTGTCCAATGTTGGATCAGAACTAAGAAGATGGCAGTGTTTTTTTTAAATAGTTTTCTTAAGACAATTACCTAGAGGTGAGTATTGTGTGACACACTGTATACGTTGTACAGACATATTTTTATTTTTCGTAGATTGTAAACATTCTTCTTGGGTCTTTTGGCATACCTTCAATGCTGCCTTGTCTACAATGTCCTGTGTGTACCCTCTTGTTTTAAACATATTTTTGTCTCCGCCAGGCCGAAAGGCATGGCGAGAGAGTATGTTTTGCCCCCTGTCCGTCCGTCCGTGTGTGTGTCCGTCCGTGTGTCCGTGTGTCCGTCATTCTGTCATTTTGTGTACAGCTAATCTCTGGCACCGTTGGCTTGATCGCAGCGAAACTGTGCACACACACTCCCTGGATGTCAGAGCAGCTCTGACAATTTTTAAATTGGCCTTTTATAGCGCCACCAGGAGGCCGCTTTTTGCAAAACACATTTCTTGACAGTACTCCTACAGATTTTATCCAAACATCACGCAAATCAGTACACAGTATCTCTATAGTCATGTGATCAACACGGATCTGTTAAATTTTCCATATTTCATCCTGATTGGCTAAGGTTGGCTTCCAAAGTTTGCAGGATTGCTCTGTTTTCAACAAAATGCCTCAAATCATGAACGCAGCTTGCGATTTCCGTGAGATTTCACACGCACATTCCCACTAGGCCGAGGAAGAAATGCCACTTGAAAATGTTCAAATCAGCCTCATGGTGGCGCTATAAATGGACGATTTGTGTTTTTAACTATAACTGCACCGATCTGCATGAAACTTTGCACACACACTCCCTAGAGGCCAAGGAAAAACAACTGCCCTGCATTTTTCACATTTGCCTTTCATAGCGCCACCAGGAGGCCGACTTATGTAAAACAAATGTTTTGATATTAAGCCTTCAGAATGTATCCAAATTTCATGCACATCGGTACACATGATCTCTATAGTCATGTGATCACGATGGATCTTTTAAAATGTTCATATTTCATCCTGATTGGCTAACATTGACATCTAAAGTTTGCAGGAGTGGCCCGTTTTGAACAAAATGCCACAAATCATGAATGCAGCGTCCGATTGCGGTGACACTTTGCACGCACATTCGCACTACATTGAAGAACAAATGCCACCCTTTTAACATTGCCCTATTATAGCGCCACCAGGAGGCCAATTTTGCAACAATTTTCTTTTTTATATTACTCCTACAAATTCAAACATCATGCAAATCGGTACACATATAGTCAAGTGATCAAGATGGTTCCGTCCGATTTTTCATATTCCATCCTGATTGGCTAATTCCGAACATTGCTGCCCCACGATAACCTACCTGACCTGGCGGAGACCTGTGCTCCGAGGAGCACTTTTTCTAGTTTAAAGTATATTTCTGTTCCTGAAAGAACTCGTCTCTACTGCAGATTCTACAGATCCTATAGTACTGATTGATAGGTAAGCTGTTTTTTAAGGGAGTGGGATGAAATGAGTCACTTCTGAATAAATAATTTCTGTAACAGGGTTTCATGTATACATCTGTTTGGAATGTACCATTCTCTCTTTTGATTACAATATCTAAAACATTTACAGAAGAGAGAACACTGGAGCAACACGGACAGTTTAGGCCTTTTATTTAGATCGGTGCAGGTACAACAGAATGACTGACGTTTCGGTCTTTCGACCTTCCTCAGAGTCATAGGTGGCAGCAACAAGGTAAGCAGTTATATACAGAGGTGAGCATGGGCTGTGCTCTCAATAAACCAATGGTGGATGGCCCTCTGTTTAGTGGTAATTACCTAGTACTGCATGTCACAGTCTCATGGATGCGCCCATCAGTGGTGATTAGGCTTAGATCTGGGCATGTGGACCATTTAGCATATTGCAAGATATGGAAAATAGTCTACACATATAGTGCCTTGTTAAGGTTAGTTTAAAAAAACAGTGTATAAGTAGAAAGAGGCAAAATTAGGCCAATCCAAAAACATTTAGAATACATTTGACTAAATAATTATTCACAACAAAGAGATAATTCACAAAAAAGATAATTCACAAAAAAGGGGAACACTCTCAATAGTACAGAGCACACAAAAGCAAAGTCAGGAAACCTCAGGGACCGTCTATAGAAAGCATGAAAGGCTCAGTTCTTCATTTAGACCATTGGGTTCTAGGGTGTCAAGGTTATGGATCCATAATGCTTCTCTGCGAAGCAGTTTGTTGATTATGTCTCCACCCCGTGATGGGACTGAAATTTTTTCAATTCCCCAAAATTTCAGGGATGCTGGAGAGCCATGATTTGCTGATTTATAATGCCTGGCCATGGCATATTCTGGGTTGTTAGTGCGAATAGCAGTTTTGTGCTCGCCTATACGGAGTTTAAGTGGTCTCTTGGTTTGACCAATATATGCCAGTCCACAGGGACACTTGAGCATACATACCACATGGGTTGAGTTACAATTTATAAATGAGGATATTTTGTATTTTTTACCTGTACGTGGATGGGTAAATAATTTAGCATTCGTTGAATTAGAGCATTGGGCGCAGTTGCCACATTTATAGAAACCCTGTGGGGGACTAGGGAGCCAGGTAGGGGGGGAGGGTGTGTTCATGTCCGAGTGGACAAGACGGTCTCTGAGGCTTCTAGAGCGTCTGAAAGAAAAGAGAGGAGGATCATTACACATGTTGACAAGTTTTGGATCACTTTTTAAAACGTGCCAATGTTTTAGGAAAGCATTCTTAATTAGCCCTGCCGCTGGAGAATATTGTGTTGAGAAACAGAGCCGAGTGGGTGTCTGTTTAGGTTTTTTTATTAGTAGGGACGTTCTGTCTGTATGTAGGGCTCTGTTATATGCTGCGTCTAGGTCCACTGGATTATAACCTCTTTCTGTGAAGCGGTTAGTGAGCTCTGTGGCTTTTGATTCAAAGTCTGTGGTGGAGCTGCAGTTACGCCTAAGGCGCAGATATTGGCCAATAGAAATATTCCGTATGAGTTGTTTAGAATGGTTGCTATTCGCTCTTAGTAAAGTATTCCTACTGAGTGGTTTACGGTAAATAGTGGTGTCAAACAGACCATCAGTACTTTTAAAGATGGTGAGGTCTAGAAAATTAATTTCATTATTGTTAAACTCCAAGGTAAAAGTTAAGTACCTAGTGGTGGAGTTTACATACAGGAGGAACGCTTGCAGCTCATCTACGGTGCCCTTCCAGATCAAGAGCACATCATCAATGTACCGGCGCCAAAGAGCTATTTTGGGGAGAAATGTGTTATTTACAGGATTGTGTATAAATCGTTCTTCCCAGAAACCCATGACCAGACAGGCATATGACGGGGCAAAAGCACTACCCATAGCTGTCCCCTGGCATTGCAAATAAAAATTACCAGAGTACTTGAAGAAGTTGTTAGACAAAATAATCTCAGCTACTTCAGTCAAGAATTCTGAGGGGGGCATGATGTGTGCCGGGCGTGTATCTAAATAGTGGGAGATGGCTTCTAAACCCACATCATGCGGTATGCATGTATACAGACTTGTTACATCGAGTGAAGCTAAGATGGTATCAGCATGTTCACATTTCAAATTATGAACCAGATTCAGAACGTCAGTGGTGTCCCCAAGATATGAAGGCAAATTTAACACATGTTTTCTCAAAAAATGATCAACATATTGAGACAAGGGCTCAGTAAGACTGCCTATGGAGGACACAATGGGGCGGAGGGGGGGGGTTCTCTAGGGTTTTGTGAATTTTAGGAACACCATAAATTACTGGGCACACAGGGTGATCTTTGATCAAAAATTTCTTTTCCTTGTCTGTGATAAAGCCTCTCTTAAGAGACGCATCAATAAAGCCATCAATCTTAGTTTTGACTTTTGCAGTGGGGTTTGAGGGTAGAGGGGTGTAGTGGTTGGTGTCAGCGAGCTGACCTAAAATACCCAAGTTGTATTTATCCAAACTCATGACTACTACTGCACCACCTTTATCGGCTGGGCGTATAATGATGTAATTTCTTACTTCAAGGTCATGTATGGCTTCGATTTCAGTTTTGGTCATGTTGGGTTTACCTTTAATTTTTAGGCACTTTTTAGCCAGGTAAAAAGTGCCTAAAAATTAAAGGTAGAAGCCATCTCCCACTATTTAGATACACGCCCGGCACACATCATAACCCCCTCAGCTTTCTTGACTGAAGTAGCTGAGATTATTTTGTCTAACAACTTCTTCAAGTACTCTGGTAATTTTTATTTGCAATGCCAGGGAACTGCTATGGGTAGTGCTTTTGCCCCGTCATATGCCTGTCTGGTCATGGGTTTCTGGGAAGAACGATTTATACACAATCCTGTAAATAACACATTTCTCCCCAAAATAGCTCTTTGGCGCCGGTACATTGATGATGTGCTCTTGATCTGGAAGGGCACCGTAGATGAGCTGCAAGCGTTCCTCCTGTATGTAAACTCCACCACTAGGTACTTAACTTTTACCTTGGAGTTTAACAATAATTAAATTAATTTTCTAGACCTCACCATCTTTAAAAGTACTGATGGTCTGTTTGACACCACTATTTACCGTAAACCACTCAGTAGGAATACTTTACTAAGAGCGAATAGCAACCATTCTAAACAACTCATACGGAATATTCCTATTGGCCAATATCTGCGCCTTAGGCGTAACTGCAGCTCCACCACAGACTTTGAATCAAAAGCCACAGAGCTCACTAACCGCTTCACAGAAAGAGGTTATAATCCAGTGGACCTAGACGCAGCATATAACAGAGCCCTACATACAGACAGAACGTCCCTACTAATAAAAAAACCTAAACAGACACCCACTCGGCTCTGTTTCTCAACACAATATTCTCCAGCGGCAGGGCTAATTAAGAATGCTTTCCTAAAACATTGGCACGTTTTAAAAAGTGATCCAAAACTTGTCAACATGTGTAATGATCCTCCTCTCTTTTCTTTCAGACGCTCTAGAAGCCTCAGAGACCGTCTTGTCCACTCGGACATGAACACACCCTCCCCCCCTACCTGGCTCCCTAGTCCCCCACAGGGTTTCTATAAATGTGGCAACTGCGCCCAATGCTCTAATTCAACGAATGCTAAATTCTTTACCCATCCACGTACAGGTAAAAAATACAAAATATCCTCAAATTGTAACTCAACCCATGTGGTATATATGCTCAAGTGTCCCTGTGGACTGGCATATATTGGTCAAACCAAGAGACCACTTAAACTCTGTATAGGCGAGCACAAAACTGCTATTCGCACTAACAACCCAGAATATGCCATGGCCAGGCATTATAAATCAGCAAATCATGGCTCTCCAGCATCCCTGAAATTTTGGGGAATTGAAAAAATCTCAGTCCCATCACGGGGTGGAGACATAATCAACAAACTGCTTCGCAGAGAAGCATTATGGATCCATAACCTTGACACCCTAGAACCCAATGGTCTAAATGAAGAACTGAGCCTTTCATGCTTTCTATAGACGGTCCCTGAGGTTTCCTGACTTTGCTTTTGTGTGCTCTGTACTCTTGAGAGTGTTCCCCTTTTTTGTGAATTATCTTTTTTGTGAATTATCTCTTTGTTGTGAATAATTATTTAGTCAAATGTATTCTAAATGTTTTTGCATTGGCCTAATTTTGCCTCTTTCTACTTATACACTGTTTTTTTAAACTAACCTTAACAAGGCACTATATGTGTAGACTATTTTCCATATCTTGCAATATGCTAAATGGTCCACATGCCCAGATCTAAGCCTAATCACCACTGATGGGCGCATCCTTGAGACTGTGACATGCAGTACTAGGTAATTACCACTAAACAGAGGATCATCCACCATTGGTTTATTGAGAGCACAGCCCATGCTCACCTCTGTATATAACTGCTTACCTTGTTGCTGCCACCTATGACTCTGAGGAAGGTCGAAAGACCGAAACGTCAGTCATTCTGTTGTACCTGCACCGATCTAAATAAAAGGCCTAAACTGTCCGTGTTGCTCCAGTGTTCTCTCTTCTGCATATACTGTCCTTACTCCTGTGACGCACCGGACCGGCCGTCTAAGGCTTGAGGCGCAACGGTAGAATCCCTTTGTTTTTTATCTAAAACATTTACTTGGTGTTGGTCATATTCCATAGTAAACTTTAGAGTCAGAGTCTTTAGTAGGTTGAATCCTGTGTGAAGGACGGGAGAGATTTCACTATTGGTTGTAGGAAGAAGTCCACATAAGAAGAGATATTTTCAGTGAGAGATCCTATTGCTGCCACTATTGGTCTACCTTTAGGTTGACAGGATCTTTATGAACTTTTGGCAGACAATAGAAAACTGGAGTGATTGGTTGATCTATCTTCATAAAATCGTACTCTTTTTTTGGTCGGGAGGCCATTATCCAAAGAGTTCTTTAATTGATGATGGATCTCATTTTTATAAGTCACTGTTGGATTGCCAGAAAGTTTTCTGTAGTTCTTATCATCTCCTAACTGCTGGTGTATTTCTTTTTACATAATCACTCCTATTCTGAACAACTATAGACCACCGAAGTCCTGACGTCACTCGTTCATCCCCAGGTTCGTAAAGTAATTTCGCTATGGAGAATAACATTGGGTCATCTGAATGAATGAATGAATGAATGAATGAATGAATGAATGAATGAATGAATGAATGAATCTTTATTTTGAACATGTTAAAAACAAAAAATAAAATAAATGCAATAAATTGCAATACAGCCTCTCAGGCAACAACAAAAACTATAAATTTACATGTTCAAAAAGGAGTAGGTTGAAGTATAAAACTTATTTGATCCTACCCCTTCTTTCCGCTTCCTTCAGCGTCATCACATTCTTATATATATCATATACCCACATGGTATACCCTTAACTAAACCAAATATGAACTAAACCAAATATTACAAATTAAATAAGTAATCAATATAAATATATATACACATATATATAGACATATCCATATACATATATACACATATATACATAAAAACAAGTATTTACACATTCTATAATTATTATCTGCATATATCATCATCAATACAATTGTCTTAGTAACCTATAGATTATTACTGTATTCTTCCTCCCAATACCTCATAATAATACATTCTTTATATCTTTTTTTAAACCGGAACACATTTGAACATTGCTTGAGTTCCACATTCATACTGTTCCATAGCTTAACACCACATATAGAAATACAGAACGATTTTAATGTCGTCCGAGCACCTTGAGTTTTGAAATTTAACTCCCCCCTTAAATTATAGCCCCCCTCTCTATCAGAGAACAACACTGTTACCAGGGAGCTGATTATTCCTAGCTTTGTACATTATAAGGGCAGTTTTATGTTCTATAATATCCCTAAATTTTAAGAGATTTGAATTTAAGAATAATATATTAGTATGATCTCGATATCCAGCTTTATGTATTGTTCTTATAGCTCTTTTTTGAAGTATAACTAACTTATTAAGTGAAGATTTATATGTATTTCCCCAAACCTCTGAACAGTAATTTAAATATGGTAACACCAGGGAACAGTAAAGCATGCGGAGTGATTTATAGTCCAAAAAATGCTTTGCTTTGCTCAGAACTGCAATGCTTCTTGATAGTTTAGTATTTATGTATTTAATATGAGATTTCCAGTTCATTCTATCATCTATTATCACCCCAAGAAATTTGTTTTCAAAAACTCTTTCAATATCGACCCCATCTACTTGTATATTTACTTGATTATCTATTTTATAATTACTAAATATCATGAATTTAGTTTTAGCTAAATTTAAAGACAATTTATTTCTATCAAACCACCTTTTTAACTTGCACAATTCAGAAGTGACCAGGTCCAAAAGCTCCTGTAAATTAGTTCCAGAACAAAAAAATATTTGTGTCATCTGCAAATACTACCATTTGAAGTATTTTAGATACATCACACATATCATTTATATATAATATGAACAGTTTCGGACCCAATACTGACCCCTGGGGGACTCCACAAGCAATGTTCAAGCATGTTGACACAGACTCACCCAACTTCACAAATTGTTTCCTATCACTCAAGTAGCTTCTCACCCATTTTAATACTATTCCCCTAATCCCATATCTTTCCATTTTATTAATTAATATGTCATGATTAATAGTATCAAATGCTTTTTTTTAAATCTATAAATATCCCAGCTACATACTTGAATTCATCAATAGAGTTAGTGATTTCTTCAACTGACTCCATTAATGCCATTGTTGTTGATCTGTTTGCTCTAAATCCATATTGGCTATCGCTGAGTAGACTGTGTTTTTCGATGAAATTATCTAATCTGTTATTGAAAATGTTTTTCTAAATTTTTTGAGAATTGTGGCAGTAAGGAAACAGGTCTATAATTTGTGAAGTTGTGTCTGTCCCCAGATTTAAACAATGGTATGACTTTGGCTATTTTCATGCTGCTTGGAAATTTACCGGTTTGAAATGATAAGTTGCAGATATATGTAAGTGGTTTCGAAATCCCACCAATTATATTTTTGACTAATTTCATATCTATATCATTACAGTCAGTGGACATTTTATTAGTACATTTATCGACAATTTCAACAATTTCCCTCTCCTCTACTGCTGTAATAAACATTGAACAGGAGTTCCTTTCTATAATATTATCAGTGTATTCCTCAGATATCCCAGGATCAGATATATTTTCAGCCAAGTTTGGTCCCACATTTACAAAGAAATTATTAAAACTATTGACAACATCCTCCATATTATAGTTATTAATATCCTTATCCATAAAATATTTAGGATAATTTATATGTCCTGAGTCATTTCTAATAATACTATTTAATATTTTCCATATTCCTTTAATATTATTTTTACTGTTATCTAATAATTTACTATAATAATCCTTCCTGCATCTCCTTATTATATTTGTTAGCTTATTTTTGTATTTTGTATATTTACTTTCTGCCTCTTTAGTTCTTCGTTTAATACATTCTCTGTACAAAGTATTTTTCTTTTTGCATGCATTTTGCAGTCCTTTAGTGATCCAAGGTTGGTCTGTATAATTATGTTTTCTACTATATTGTTTTAATGGACAATGTTTATCAAATAATATTTTGAATATCCTTAAGAATTCATCATATGCACAATCAATATTATTTTCTGTATATAAAGACTCCCAATCCTGTGTTAATAAATCATGCCTAAGTGCATTAATGGCTTCCTCTGTCCTTACTCTTCTGAATTGTAGTTTGCAGTCAGATTTCTTTTGCAATTACAATCATAGACAGTAAAAACAGGTAGGTGATCACTGATATCATTAATCAACAATCCGCTCATCGTCTTATTATCTATATCATTAGTGAATATATTATCTATTA